>NW_022589706.1:39753435-39933775 GCF_004348235.1 Phoca vitulina
GTTGAATCTCAGATCTGTACCTCTGAAACAAATAATGCAATATATGTTAAGAAAGAAAAAAAGAAGAAGAAGAATGTAGCAGGAGGGGAAGAATGAAGGGGGGGAAATCGGAGGGGGAGAAGAACCATGAGAGACGATGGACTCTGAAAAACAAACTGAGGGTTCTAGAGGGGAGGGGGTTGGGAGGATGGGTTAGCCTGGTGATGGGTATTGAGGAGGGCACGTTCTGCATGGAGCACTGGGTGTTATGCACAAACAATGAATCATGGAACACTATATCTAAAACTAATGATGTAATGTATGGGGATTAACATAACAATAAAAAAAAATCACACACACAAAAAAAAAACAAAAGGACTTCAATTTCTAGTCAGTATGTAAGAGGCTCAGAAGCTGTCACTCCATTCTAACAAGTGAAAAGCTAAACAGACTGAAAAATCAACCACTCTTCTAGGACCCATAAGAGCGGTGAGGACACAAGGCAAACTGCTGCCCCCCAAGATTGAAGAAACCAATAAAAGAATACAAAGAATGATAATTTACTGGCAAAGAGCTTCATGGGTGGAAACCAACTGTGGGAACCAGTGCCAGGGTAGGAAAACCAGAACTGTAATTGACGAATTGCTGGAGGTCCAGATGGATGACTATGAGTTAAAACTCCAGGGGATCCAGGCATAGTGGGGTCTTTAAAATTTTGTGAGACTTATCTCCAGGAGCTTGATGAGATTCCCACAGTAAATACCAGAGAAAAACCCCCTGGTGCTTCCAGAAGAGGGAGAAGGGAACCATTTTGAAATATACCAAAGCATTCTGTCTTTATTAACAAAGCCTGCCTTTAGGGGAAACTAGTTAACCAGAACCTACCCAACTTGCTGGGGTATTATCAAACCCTAACCTGGGGAAGAGAAATACCCAACTCCAGCCCATTCTAGCCATTTTGTCCCACATCAGCAAAGAAGAAAACAAAGGCACACATGTGAAATTCACAATCCAGAGGCAAAGGCTCAGTAAAAGACTAAGACCAATCATAGGACTATAGAACACTTCTCCCTCCCACATCTCATCACCACATTACTAAAGGTCTGTTTATAGCAGTTTCTTAATTAGTACATCATGCTTGGCTATCAAGGAAAAATTATAAGACATGCCATAAGCCACTGGGAGGCTCAGTTGGTTGATTGATTGACTCTTGATCTCAACTCAGGTCTTGATCTCAGGGTTGTGAGTTCAAGCCCTGTGTTGGGCTCTGTGCTGGGGGTGGAGCCTACTTAATAAAAAACAAAACAAAACAAAAAAACAACCATACAGAAGAGACATCAGAACCATATGCAGCATTGGAACCAGTATGGCAGAGATGTTAGGATTGTCAGAACAGGAATTTAAAACAACTTGATGATTAATATGATTAACGTGCTAAGAGTTCTAATGGATAAAGTAGACAGCATACAAAATCAGATGGGTAATGTAAGCAGAGATGAAATTTTAAGAAAGAACCAACAAGAAATCCGAAAGATTAAAAAAAATTTTGTAACAGAATTGAAGAATGCCTTTGATGAGCTTATTAGTAGACCAGACACAGCTGAGGAAAAAAAATCTCTTGAGTTTGAGAATATCTCAATAGAAACCTCCAAAACTGAAAAGCAAGAACAGACTGGGAAACAAACAAACAAACAACGACAACAACAACAAAAAAACCAGAACAGAATATCCAGGGGCTGTAGGACCACTACAAAAGATATAAAATGCATGTAATGGGAATACCAGAAGGAGAAAAAAGAAAAAAAGAAATAGAAGAAATATTTGAAACAATAATGACTGTGCAGAATGCCCCAAATTAATGTTAGACTTCAAACCACAGATCCAAGAGGGTTAGAGAACACCAGTCAGGATAAATGCCCCAAAAAACTACATGTAGACATATCATTTTTAAGCTGCAGAAAATTAAAGATAAGAAAAAAAAATCATGAAAGAAGTCAGAGGAAAAAACACCTTACCTATAGAGGAACAAAGATAAGAATTACATTCGGCTTCTCCTCAGAAACCATGCAAGTAAGAAGAGAGTGAGTGAAACATTGAAAGGTTTGGAAGGGAAAACCCACTAACCTAGAATTCTGTACTCTGAGAAGTTATCCTTCAAAAATAAAGGAGAAAGACTTTTTTCTTTTTTCTTTTTTTTTAAAGATTTTATTTATTTATTTGACCGAGAGAGACACAGCGAGAGAGGGAACACAAGCAGGGGGAGTGGGAGAGGGAGAAGCAGGCTTCCCGCTGAGCAGGGAGCCCGATGTGGGGCTCGATCCTAGGACCCTGGGATCATGACCTGAGCCGAAGGCAGACGCTCAATGACTGAGCCACCCAGGCGCCCCAAGGAAAAAGACTTTCTCAAATGAACAAAAATTGAGGGAATTTGTTGCCAATAGACCTGCCTTGCGAGAAATGTTAAAAGAAGTTCTTCAGAGAGAAGGAAAATTATACAGGTCAGAAATTCAGATCTTAAAGGAAGAATACTGGAAAAGAAATAAGTGAAGGTAAAATTAAAACTTGTATTTTTTTATTCCTTTTTTTTTAAAGATTTTATTTATTTATTTATTTATTTGAGAGAGAGAGTGAGCATGGGGAGGAGCAGAGGGAGAAGCAGACTCCCCGCTGAGCAGGGAGCCTGGATCCGGGATCCCAGGACCTCTGGATCACGACTGGAGTGGAAGGCAGATGCTAAACTGACTGAGCCACCCAGGCACCCCATGAAAAGAGGATTTGTTCTGCAAATCCTTCCTTTTAAAATTTGGGATTTGTGGCACCAAAAAAAAAAAAAAGTTTGGTGAAGATAATTAGCCCCTTTGAATGTTAGCACATAACCTCCACTGTCAAGTATTGGGTTGAAATGGAACATACTTGAACTTAGGCATACATGTGCAAAATGTTAGTTGCCCTCTGAGAGATGAGATGTTAGAGTGATACTTTAAGTTCACTGGCTTTCTCACCTTCAGACCTGCAGAATAATGTTGAACAGTATCATATCACAACAGCCACTTGGGTTTCTAATGTTAGTCAGACCTTCCTTTATCTGTCCTATGGAAGTTGGATCACACAATGATTCAGGATTGTCAGAAACCCTGGATTTCAGCCTCTGCCCTAAGGATTGCCAAGTACTGGTCTTTGGACAAATCCTTTAATCATACTGTGTCTTACTTGGTCTTCACTCTGGAAAAGGATTAAATCAAATACAGACTACTTCCAGCCCTAAACTCTGATTCTATCTCTTCCTTATGTTTTCTAAGGTAGTTGAGGGTATATATAAGTTCCTGGACACCTATTTCAAAGATGATGCCAAAAGCTTTTGGGATAGGGAATGATAACGCTGTTCAGTCTTGTTTTTCTCACATTCTGATTTAGCTTCTGCATTTTGGTAGTAAGTGTTGTGGCTGGAGTTTTTCCCTCAGTGAAGAACTATTGAGTGCCAACATGGTGGTGGCTGCTTGATGCTGAGGATGATTAAAGCAGGGACTTGCGATGCTCTCAGGCTAGCAAGGGAGGTACATGACACAGGGGTTTCTGATGAAACGGCACTCAGCCAAGACAGGTTGTCAGAGAGTCTGCCTGGCTGCCACTCTTCCCAACAGGCCTCATAGGTGGCACTCATTACCTTAGAATAAGGACCATTGCCAACCTTCCAGGCTCAGAAACTTTAAGTGTAGTTAGCACACTAAGAATGGATCTGTCTTCTCATTTATTGATTTAGTCAACATTTATTGAGCACCAGAATTCTTGCATTTAAAATGATGGAAATTCAACTTAAATTGGTGTGTGCCAAAAAGGGCATGGTGGGGGGGGGGGCTCCTTATACTGGAAAATCTAAGGCATGGGCAGATTCAAGAGTTTGAAGATAACAAGGCTGTCTCTCCATCTCTTGGTCCTGCTAACCTCTGTTTGGCTTCATTCTCAAACTCCCTCTGCAAGGAATTGCTCTCAACACCAAGCCTACAACATTCATATAGCTCATGACCCCTGAATAAAATGGATCCTCTCTTTTAAAGCAGCCATCCAGCAAATCTCATGGAGGGGCAAGATTGGTTCTGCTGAGCTCACATATTGATCTCTGAACCAATCCCTGTGGCCAAATTGCCCAGACCTGGTGGTGGGGGCAGGGGGAGCAGGATTAACCCCCTCCAACCATATGGAATGAATTCCCCACAGAAAGAATGGGTTCTACTTTTAGAAGAAGGAAGGGATTCTAGGCAGGAAAACAACAGAAAGAATGATAGCTATTCATAGCCATCCACTGTGCTTAGCACTGGGCATATACCAGCCACCAGGATAGAGAATGTCCCTGTCATTAAGGAGCTTATATTCTGGGTGTGGAGGCACACACAAAAATAAAAAAGCAGATGAAATAATTATAAATTGTGTTGAAGCAAGGATCTGAGATAGAAAGTAATGGCAGGAACATTTTTAAAATTACTGTGGGTTGGAAAGACTTGAGTGGGTGATATTTAAGCCAAGCCCTGAAGGATAGAAAAGAGCCAGTATGTGAAGAGAGGGAGGAGTGGGCTCCAGGCAGTGGGGACAGGTATAGAAAGATGCTGAAATGGGAAAGAGTTTGACATGTTAGAGAAGATTGAGGAGGCTGGAATGTAGACAACAAGGGTGGAGCAGCCCACAGTAGACTGAAGAGAGAGAGAGGCAAGGACCAAGATCCTGGGGCATCTTATGGTGCAAAGCTTGAGATTTATTCTAAATAGTTTGGAGTGTCATGATTGTCATTACACTAGTTTGAGGGCATTTCAGAATCCAGAGAGATGGATGTGCCCTGGACTGGCATTGGTGAAAGGAGATGGAAAGAAAAGCGTGAGGGGCGCCTGGGTGGCTCAGTCGGTTTAGCTGCTGCCTTGGGCTCAGGTCATGATCCCAGGGTCCTGGGATCGAGCCCCACGTTGGGCTCCCTGCTCAGTGGAGAGCCTGCTTCTCCCTCTCCCTCTGCCTGCCTCTCTGCCTACTTGTGCTCTCTCTCTATCTCTCTGTCAAATAAATAAGTAAAATCTTAAAAAAAAAAAAAAAAAAAAGGAAAGAAAAGCGTGGATTAAAAACACATTTGAAGGATGAACTGAAGTTGCTGATGTACTGGAGGGGAAGTGAGAGAAAGAGAGAATCCAGATCGATTCCTAAACTTCTCCTGGGAAAGACGTACGTCAGTTTCATGAGATTGGTGTATAAAATCAGAATGCCAATATGTAACTGTGATGTGGACCAGAATTAATTCTGTGTGATCCTAATCTCTCCCAGTAAGCAAAATCCCTGGGAAGCTGGGTTGTGTCAGAAAAGTTGCCTGGTGAGCATGGATCTGTGATGTATGGTGGCATCAGGTCACAGATCCATCTCAAGAGGGCCTGAAGAACCAGCTGTATGTAACATTTGCAGTCTGTTGGCTTTGGACTCTCTCCTCTTTGCAATTTTTGAATAAACATAACCAGTAGGATATGAAATTTGAAGGCATTCCATTTAGTGGTGGACTAGTACTCATTTAGGGGTGCCTTTTTAAGGTGAATCTACAGAACTCTTGCCTCATTGTTCACATGTTGAGTTAAAACTCTCTGATAGCTTTATTTCTCATTTCCCCAAGTATTTGGGATATAATTCTTGAATTTCCATACAGTACTGCACATGTCTATATCATGTCTGAGGGAGCAGATTTCCTGATTCATATATGCCACTCTCTTCTCATTCTTCTAGATGACATTCACAATCCAAAATCTTTCTCTTTCAACTTTTTGCATCTGTGAGACAAAGTATATCCAAGGAATACCCATAGTGTGCAAAAAGTGTACTTGGGTTTACCATAACTTGGACAGATGACTTGTTCTCGAACACCTCTAGTGTCTTCTCCCAAACAAAAACAAAAACCCCACATCAGGGAAACCCTACCACTTCTTTTCTCCTCTACCACACCATCATGGCCATGAAAATTAGCTGAAAGCACTCCTCCAGATTGGGAGAGGTCCAGATCACTTACCTTTTAAAATCTCTTAGTATAATAATGATAAAAAAGAGAGGGGGTTGCCAAAAACAGGGTTATAAAAATTCTGGTATATTGTATTTAAATACAAATGTATTTAAATACAAGATGTCACATTTAACAAAGTAATGTTATCAACACACACATATCGCGAGATAATTACAGGGTTTATAAAAAAACAATGATTTATAGTGCACTTCAGTAGACAGGTGCCCTGTAACGAAACACAAGTTGTAGATGAGTGTATTGTTCTTAGTAATCCCGTCAATGTTTTTTTGTGACTGTGTGTAGAACTTCATGTGAAGAAAACTTTAAAAATCTAAATTTGAGATTTTTCCTGAATATTAACTTTGGACCAAATGACATATTGGTGTCGCCCATCTCCCACACCCACATTATGACTGTTGTGCATTTACTAGAAACTGATGGAAGTCAATCTTAGTGATCGAGGGCCTTAGAATATTACCCTTCCCAGCATGATTAGGGAACAAAGGCCCATGGAGAGCCTGCGCCACAGAACCTCTGAACCTAACAGGGACCTGGCTCTGCTGTCCGAGTGGTGCCATAATTAGACTGGAAGCTGCTATGTTGTCCCCAAGGCCTGGGCCACGGAAAGCGCTCCAGAGTCCTCGCCATTAACACAAGGAACACGGGTCAGGAACCCGCCCGTTTCTCTCCGCGGCCGGGCGCCCGGAGCGAGGCGCGTCCCCTTGGCAACCGGAGAAAGCGCGAGGAGGGCCCCAGAGCCGGGCTGCTTGGGCCGGGGCGGACCGGGGCGCGCCGGGGCGGGGCGGGGCGGGGCGTGGCCGCCCCCCAGCCCAAGCCGCTCGGGTCCGGCAGAAGACACACAGCGCGCCTGCGTCCCGCCTCGAGGATCGGCGCCGCGCGCAGCTGGAGCTTCTGGGCACCAATGGAGAACGAAGAATTTTCAGGCTCATCTGCGTTTACGGATGGGCATGGCGCGACAGAAGTATCCGCTCCCTCCGAAGCCTTTCAGAAGCCCTTAGTACTCAGGCTCCTCGACGTGCACAAGCTTGAGGGGCTTGAGGAGCCCGAGGAACCCGAGGAACCTCAGGAGCCGGAAGAAGCCAACAAGCAGAGCCAGAGAGACCAATGGAACGAGTTTGATGAGCCCCAGGAGACATCTGAACCCCATACGCCCTATGAGCCCCACGAACCCTATGAGCCCTACGAGCCTTATGAGCCCCACAAGCCCTATGAGCTCCACGAACCCCATGAGCCCCACAAAGCCTACGAGCCCCACGCACCCCGCAAGCCCCATAAGCTCCGCAAGCCCCGTAAACCCCAGGAGTCCCATGCTCCCCGAGAGCCCCACAAGCCCAGCGAAGCCGAGTTGCTTCCCAGAGCTGCCGCCGTGGTGATCTCCCCTTCTCTGATGACCAGGTTCCCGCTAAGGATTTCGCCATCTTCCCTGAGCGGTAGGTGTTGGGGCTCTTCCCAAGGCACTGAGCCACCCCGCCCTATCTGGAAACGGGGGGTCCGAATGTGAATATTTGCATGCAAGAGCTCACTTTCTTTTAATTTTTGTGTCATTTACCTGCTGCTTTGCAGTCATCTATCTTTGGACCGTATGTGACTCTGATGAGTAAATGAGACAAAGTGAATCTCTTCACTCTCTCCTCTCTTCACCTGATGACCTCCTAGCTATCCTTGATTATTCATTGTAACATCTTTTTGAAGCTCTTCTTCTTCTTTTTTTTTTTCTCTATAGTCATTGCATTTACTCTGGGTTACCACTTTGAACGGTACCTCTATTATAGCACCTAAGATGCTATCTCTTTCTCTGCATTAAAGGGAGGGATCCTTTGTCAGTGTTTGGCACATGGTGGCACTCAATAAATGCTAGCTATTACATTATTAAAGTTGTAGGAATAAAATACTCATTGAGCAGGAATTCAAAGTATACTTACTAAATGTTTACAGTCCTCACCAAGCCCATTACAGTGCTAATGGGTCTTGGGTATAAACATCCTTTGCTCTAACCACACTGGTTCACTTAATGACTTTTCACTGATGATCCCCCCCAAAACAATTCTTTGTCCACATTGGGCTTCCAGTCCCTCAGCTGACCACTTTTAATCTCGTGTTCTCCTTGGCTCCTCTTTATCAGCTTCCATTCTATGGTTTGTTAGTGGCTCACTTACATATTCCACCACCCTGTTGACTCTGGCTATCCACCATACTTCTCCAAGCAAAACCTCAACCCTGGTTAAACCTAACCATCCATCTTCTGCCTACACCTGAGCAGCTGACTCTTGCTGAACAAAATCACACAATCATATGGTTTCTTTTATTTCAATTTTATGAGCACACATCTTACTGGTTACTTGATACTTCCTAGTAAGCCCACTTTATTCATCTAGTAAGGTAGTTCTCCTAATCTCTGAGAAGATAACTGTCTTCTTTACTCTCCTCCAAATGTTACACTTTTGACCCCCAAACAGCTGAAGACTTTGTCTCACATTTTATTGAGCAAATAGAAACAGTCATGAGCTCTCTTCTTTTCTTTTTTAAAAATGTATTTATTTATTTATTTGACAGAGAGAGAGAGCACAAGCAGGGGGAGCAGCAGAGGGAGAGGGAGAAGCAGGCTCCCCACTGAGCAGGGAGCCCGATGCGGGGCTGGATCCCAGGACCCTGGGATCATGACCTGAGCTGAAGACAGACCCTTAACCAACTGAGCCACCCAGGCACCCCAAGCTCTCTTATTTTCTTACCACTAATCTATTGCCTTACCCAAATCTACACTTATGTATTCTTTTTACATATTTCAAAGAAGAATTGTGCCTTTTTCTGTGAAAAGCAAAATCCTCCACTTGTGCTTTGGGTTCTGCTCTTGGCTCCTGAAGAATTTTGTTCTTGCCATATTCCCCCCTCCTACAGAATTAATTTCTCCATCTCTAATGAATCAGTCCCAAGAATGCACACATATACTCTATAAGCATATACTCAAGAACCTTTCATCTTGAAAAAACCCTTGACCCCATGTCTTCAACATGGAATCTACCAAATTACCAGCATCTGTACATATATTCTTTGCCTTTTCTCCTGTTAATAATGGACGAACTGTCTTTTTTCCTATTAAAGGCCATTCTCTCAACCTGTATGTTAGATACCATCCTATCTAACTTTAAACTCTTTCCTCCTAAAATTAGCCCCTCTCTCTCCTGCATCATTTTATTTTCTCTACTGGGTCATTCAGCACCTGAACATGAAGCAATAATTCCCATCTTAAAAACAAAACAAAACAAAAAACCCTCCCTTAATCCCATGTACCACTCCTATTTCTCTGCTCCTCCTTAGAGAAAAATTCCTCAAAACAGTTGTTATTATCTCCATATCCTCACTTCTCATTCTCTTAAGAACCCACTTTAACATTCATCTCCTCTACTTGGTTGAAGTGCTCTTGTTGAGGTCATAATGATCTCTGCCTTGCCAAAATCAATGGTTAATTCTTCATTCTCATCTTACTCATTTAACACATTCACTTCCTCTTTCTTGGAAGCCCTTCTTTACTTGCCTTCATTGTCCTCCTGTCTTTAATTGTTCCTGACTCAGTTTTCTTTTGAGTCAGGAACTTCTCTTCCCAGCCTCTAGGTTGAAGTGAGTGATGGCTTTTCTCAGATTCTTTAGAACTTTCCTTGTTCCCTAGGCGATGTCATCACTTCCATGGCTTTAATTGTATGCTGGTAACTTCTCAAATTTTTCCCTTGAGTTCCAGAGTTTTATAACCGGTTGTCTATTTAATATCCCTACTTGAGTATCTAGTAGGCATGTAAAATTAAATGTGTCCATAACTGAACTCTTACTTCCACACCCAAACTTGCTCTTCCTTCACTGTTCCTCATTTCAGCAAATGGTACCACCACTCATTCATCTAGGTGCTAGGATCAAAAACCTTGTAGTCATTCTTGACACCTGTTTTCCTCTTACACTCAGCCTCCAAACCATCAGCAAACCTCAATTTTGAGATATATCATGACTGAGCACTTATTAACATCTAAAGCTTCATCATCTTTTTAAGCCACTATCATCTCTTGCTTGATCCACTATAATGGTTTTCTGCTTGCTCTTGCTTCCACTCTTGCCCCATTCCTCCTCCCACTCCAGTTTATTGTTCATACAGTGGTCATGGGTCTTAGAACATAAATTATATGCAACTCTCCAGAGGGGGTTCTCATCTCATATAGTTTGTAATCTAAAGTCCTTAGCAGGCCTGCAAGGCCCCACATGATCCCCATCCAGATATCTCACCATCTCCCCACCATCTCTGCTCTCCGACCACGTGGGCCTCCTTGCTCCCACCTCACAGTCATTTCATTTGACTTTTCCTCTGCCAGGACACCCTTCCCTCAAGTATATGTCACCTTATAAAGATATACCAGATCACTCTGTCAAAAAGAACACTTTCGGGGCGCCTGGGTGGCTCAGTTGGTTAAGCGACTGCCTTCGGCTCAGGTCATGATCCTGGAGTCCCGGGATCGAGTCCCGCATCGGGCTCCCTGCTCGGCAGGGAGCCTGCTTCTCCCTCTGACCCTCCCCCCTCTCATGCTCTCTGTCTCTCATTCTCTCTCTCAAATAAATAAATAAAATCTTTAAAAAAAAAAAAAAAAAAAAAAAGAACACTTTCTAGCCTGCTCATTTTCTTTAAAGTACTTGTCTTATTGACTGTACAATATTATGTGTCTATTTGTTTACTGTTTATATTAAGCTCCCAGAGGGCAAAACCTTTCTTTTCCACTGTTTCATCCTCAGTGCCTCAAGCAGTGCCTGGAACAAGTTAGGACTTAGCAATTATTGTTGAATGAAAGATTTCTTCATTCAGCCTCTGTTACCCAGTCCAGTGGTTCCTTCTCTATCCTTAGGGTTGTTAAGAAAATTAATTGAGTTAATACCTGTAAAGCATTTAGAGCAGATTGTGGTACTGGTAAGTGCTTAGTAGATGTTAGCCATTATTAGTAGTGGTGTTAGTATTTTTATCTTATTTGACCTCTGGGCAGCATTTAATACAACTGACCACTCCCTTCTTGAAATATATACCTCTTAGTCTTGGCCTCTGTGACACCATAGTCCCCCAGTTTATCACCTATGTGACTGCTTGCTTCTTGGGCTCATTTGCTGAGCCCTCCCTATTTTCCTGAACTCTAAAGAGCTCCATCCTGACCCCTTTTCTTTTTTTTTTTTTTCACTTTTCCCTCCCAGGCTGTCTTATGTACACTTACGGCTTTAAATAGCATGTCTATACTGCTGCCTCCTACATTTATATATTCCAGCTCTACTCTCTTTCCTGAGTCCCACACTCATGTATTCAAACTGCCTACTGGACATCTCCATTTGGATATATCATAGGTATCGCAAAAATAATATACTTTGAAATAGAAGTCTTGATTTCTCTCCCAATCTTGTTCCTCCCTCACTCCTCCAACTGAACGCTTTCAGAAAATGGCAAATAGATTGCAGAGGAAACAAGGGTAGACTTGGAGACTACTCGAGAGGCTCATCTAGAAATCCAGGTGAGAAATGGCCATAATTGGGATGAGGGTGTACCAATGGAAGTGAATGAATTCAAGAAATAGAAAAACTAGCAACTTGCATTGGATGCATTTGATTTGAAGGTGAAGGAAGAGGAGTCAGGGAGAAATAGTAGATTTTTTTTTTGGCTTGATCAAACTCAATGCTATCTTATAAAGTAAGGATGCCACCCTTACTATATAATCCTGCTTGTGGCTTCCCATTGCTCTTAGGATAAGCCAAACCTTTGCAGGGGTCTCTAGAGTTCTGTGGCCCTCTGACCTCACTGCCTTCCACTCCTTCCTGCTTACTCTGCCCCAGTCACATTGACTTCTTTTTTGTTCTCTAAAAGGCCAATCCCATACTTGCCCCTGCTTCAGAATCTGTATTTGTGGTTTCCTCTCCCTAGATGCTTATTATTTTTACAGGAGTGTCTCATGATTAATTCCTATTCAGGTCCCAGTCCACATTTTTCTTTTCTTTTTTCTTTTTAATTAATTAATTTATTTATCTTCCAAGTTTTTATTTAAACTCCAGTTATGGGGAGCCTGGCTGGCTCAGTTGGTGGAGCGTGTGACTCTTGATCTCTGGGTTGTGAGTTTGAGCCCCATATTGGGTATAGCAATTACTTAAAAAAATCTTTTTTAGTCTTTAACAAAAATAAATTCCGGTTAGTTAACATACAGTGTAATATTAGTTTCAGGTGTAGAATTTAGTGATTTGCCACTTACATACAACACCAGGAGCTCATCACAACAAGTGCACTCCTTAATTCCCATCACCTATTTAACCCATCCCCGCCCCCCCCCACCTCCCCTCTGGTAACCAGCAGTTTGTTCTCTATAGTTAAGAGTCTGTTTTATGGTTTTTCTCTCTCTCCCCACCCCATGTTCATCTGTTTTGTTTCTCAAATTCTGCATATGAGTGAAATCATATGTTACTGGTCTTTCTCTGCCAGTCCAAATTTTAAAAGGTGGGAAAGCCTAACTCTTAGGGGGCCTTCCCTGTCCATGATGCCTAAAGTAACCCCCTCATAAGTAGCTTGATGATGAGACTCTCTCTCAAAAGTTCTCAGACTCTGCTTTAGAAAATACTACTTTAAAATTTCCTATCTTATCAATTTGTTTTCTAGATTTTAGATTTTCCTTGTTAAAAATCCTATCTTTACATTAATTCCCTTAGTAAAGCTTAATAAGCATCCAGCATATTTATACAATATTTACATAAAATAGTGTAAATATTAGGAAATATTTAGTCAGCATGTCACCATGCTTCTGTTCACTCAATAAGATCCCTTCATCCAACAAACATTTGCTGAGCATCTACCAAGGCACTCTTTGTGTCCTGTGGGGCTGTAAAGATGACTGACACATGGCGGTTTGGTTGGGTGCATATTTTTTTTTTTAAGATTTTATTTATTTGCGAGAGAGAGAATGAGAGACAGAGAGCATGAGAGGGAGGAGGGTCAGAGGGAGAAGCAGACTCCCTGCTGAGCAGGGAGCCCAATGTGGGACTCGATCCCGGGACTCCAGGATCATGACCTGAGCTGAAGGCAGTCGCCCAACCAACTGAGCCACCCAGGCACCCTGGGTGCATATTTTTAAAAGTTATATTATAGAATAGGGCCCATAATCTATCACCTTACCAATGTATTATCATCTAATCATCAGTGTCCTTGTTAAAATTTATTGAGCACTTACTATGTTCAGGGTGTAGACACTGAGCCATAGATGAGTAAGACAAGGTTTCCATCCTTGAAGGACTGTCAGTGTGGTTGGGGAGGCTGAACACATCCATAACAATAACACATCCACATAACATACAAAGTAAAGTGGATTGGAGTATCCCACAGCACAACCACTTCATTTTCCTGAGTTGAATGGCACTACTAACTAACCTCTATTTTTAATGGAGAAGAAAGACTCAGAAAAAAATAGGACCAAAGTATTCATTTAAGGTACTTACCTAAAATAGGCTGAAATAGAGATTAAATATTTAATCTCAAGTATACAGAACTAAGAGTACTTCATTTGGATTTTATGTATGTATGTATGTATTTATGTAAGCTCTGTGCCCAGCATAGAGCCCAATGTGGGGATTGAACTCCCGACTCTTACTTAGATCAAGATCTGAGCTGAGATCAAGAGTTGGATGAGCTTAACTGACCAAGCCACCCAGGCGCCCCTTAATTTGGATTTATAAGGGATTAGGGAAGTGGTTTATTTTTTTAATTTTTTTTTTAAAGATTTTATTTATTTGACAGAGAGAGAGTACTAGCAGGGGGAGAGGCAGGCAGAGGGAGAGGGAGAAGCAGGCTTCCCGCTGAGCAGGGAGCCCGATGCGGGGCTCGATCCCAGGACCCCGGGATCATGACCTGAGCCGAAGGCAGCCGCTAAACCGACTGAGCCACCCAGGCGCCCCAGTTTCCTCATTTTTTTAAAAAAAGCAGATGCCTCATGTTTTATGACATAGTTGTGCCACTGTGAGTTTAACAGCTCATTTGTTCCAGGATGTTGCTATTATTACAAGCAATGCTGTAATAGATAAACCTGTACATGATGTCGTTTAGTACACATCATACAGGTGTACCTGTAGAATAAATTTCCAGAAGTGGGATACTGGAGGGTTAACACATCTGGAACTTTGATTTAACAAAATGGCCTTCCATGGGAGGTGATGCATTTTGTACGCCCAATGAAAGTGGCAATGGAAGTGTCTGTTCTCTATAGTCTCACCATTGTAATGTGTGGTTGAACTTCTGGCTTTTTGAAAATCTCATTGATGCGGGCGCCTGGGTAGCTCAGTCGGTTAAGCGGCTGCCTTCAGCTCAAGTCACGATCCCGGGGTCCTGGGATCCAGTCCCGCATTGGGCTCCCTGCTCAGCAGTGAACCTGCTTCTCTCTCTCCCTCTGCCCCACTTGTGCTCTCTCTCTCTCAAATAAATAAATAAAATCTTAAAAAAAAAAAAGAAAATCGAAATGATGAAAAACTAGTGTGTCAATTAAGTTTTAATTTGCATTTATCTTACTATCCGAACGACATTAAGCATTTTTTTGATATATATTTTTTCATGTCCTTTGTCTATTTTCTTTTGACTTGCTAGGTATTTTTCTTACTTATAAGGGGATTAGCCCTTTGGGGTATATATGACCTGTTTATTTCTGTTTGTTGGTGGTCTCCTTGTCTTTGCTTGTTTTTATTTCATTTTGTTTTGCCACAAAAATATTTTTATAGTAAAATTTATCAATCATTTCTTTTATGGCTTCTGTTTGGAATCATAATTAGGCCTTCTTCCACTTCTAGGTTATGAAGGAATTACCCATGTATTTTCTTTTATAATCTTTTTTTTTTTAAACATTTAAATCTTTGACCCATTCAGAATTTATCCTGGGGTTTGGTGTGAGTTATGGATCCAGCTTTCTTAGCAGCTGCCCAAGTTACCAGTGCTGTCTTCACATAGATGAAATCGGGTAAAAATGAACATGAAAAATAGATTTGAAATTTGAGAAAAAGGGTCACAAAAGTATAGTTATGAGAGGAGGCACAGCTTAATAGCTTGAGGATGTAATAGTTTTGAGCTCTAGTTTGCGCAGAAGTCTCTGGTTTCTGTTGTTGTTGTCATTTAACTAGATGGAAGGACTTGCCCTTTTTCTGCCTCTGCTTTCTTAATCTCAAGCAAAAACCCTTCCCCACGCTCTCCTATCTCTTGCTTGATGACCCTGAGCTAAGGCACTGGGAAGCACAGTGTTCAGGAGCCGTGCCTAGGAGAAGAGCAAGAAGAATGAACAGTAGTGACGGATCACATAGCTTATTACATCATATCAAAGAACATCCCACTGTTTGTTTACATTGTCATACCCCATATAGAAGTGGACTGCTTTACGACCAATCTCTAAAACAATAGTGCACGTAAAACAAGCACAAATTTTACTTCAAAAAGCCTTGAAAACTAAAGTAGACCTTACTGAAGTATCTTACAGGCAACTCTACAATCGAACATAAAGTGCAACCTGCTAAAAATGTTCTTGAGGCATCACTCTTCCCAAGTCCCAATCCTCATGACAGCGAATCTCCAAAAATACCTCTCCTATTTCTCTCTAGTTCTAGCTTGCCTCTCTCTTACCCTCTCTTCCTGTGCCCCCTAGATCTATTCTGAGAGGTGCTCCCTGCCTTTTCTTTGTAGGTCAGTCGTATCCCATTCAGTACAACCCAGGACTAGAGGCTGAACATCTCAAACGTGGGCTCCTTAGGAGGCAGGGTAGAGGGCAAAGTGGAGAACAGTTATACTTAGACATTTCATCCTTATATGTTACAAAATGCTTTACTTGAGTTTACAGTGGGACTCACAGTGAACAAATGCCTCACTGCTGCCATCCAGGAAGAACAGGTTTAATCAGGCTCTCTCCCAGCAGATGGCAGCCTTCTCCATCAAATGGCCTGGATCATTGCATTTTTTAGCTATAGGGGGCAACGTGAGTGATGTGGTTTGTGTGCTACAGAATAAAATACAGACATTTAAAGGGCCTACTGCAGCCATAATGTTCTGATTATCTCTTAGAGGGAGCTGGTGTTCATCATTTTGCTCAAAATCCTTTAGGGACTTACTTCTGGTAGCCTTTAAATAAAAGCCAGACTCCTGCAGGGCTCACTGGGATCTGGCCCAACCACAAATCCTACTGTCCTCTCTTGCTCCCTTCCCTCCAGCCACCCTGCAACCGTCTTCCTGTGCCTTTTGCTTGATTTCACCTCAGGACCTTTACACTTGCTGTCTCCTCTGTCTGAAATGCTTTTCCTCTCTCTCTTGGTTAGAGCCAGGATTTGGTTTTAGCCTGTCTGATTCCAGAGCCAGGAGTCTTACCCATTAAATAATATTGTGGCAGAGCCCAAACTTATCTGCTTCAAAAAATACCAGTACCTGTGTTCCACCTCCAAAGACTGTGGATTTAATTGGTCTAGGGTGTGACCTGGGCTCCACAATTTTTAAAAGAGCCCCAAGTGATCTTTAATGTGCAGACAAGTTTGGAAACCATTGTGATAGTTCTTTGCTTGGGACATTAGCTAATAATAGCTGCCTGAGAGCTATTCTATCCCACCAATTGCTAAGATAACATCAAAAGTATTTCTAAAATAAAGAGTGCAAGGGGTGCCTGGGTGGCTCAGTCCGTTAAGCATCCAACTCTTGATTTCGGCTCAGGTCATGATCTCAGAGGCAAGAGATTGAGCCCTTCATCAGACTCCCGCTCTGGGCGTGGGCCTCCGAAGATTCTCTCTCCCCCTCTCCCTCTGCTCCTCTCTCTCTCTCCCTCTCTTAAAAAAAAAAAAAAAAAGGAGAGAGTGCAACCTCTACCTGTGGGAGAAACTACCATGAAAGGGCAATAGGAAAAGTGTTATTCATTCATATTATCAGTATTTGTAGAAGGGTTTTTAGGATTGATTCAGTGTTATACTGACTTTCTGACCTGTGTATATAAAGCTGGGAACCAAGCTTGGTGATACACAGAAAAGCCACAAAACAAGTGTTGCATCTGTGATGGGTGACAGCATGACTGGGCACAAGGGGCGTATTTGTAGACTACTCTCCCCTTTTCCTTAGGTCTGAGTCAGTTTAGCCTTAAAAAGTAGAGTAATAGATGGGGCACCTGGGTGGCTCAGTTGGTTGGGCATCTGACTTTTGATTTCAGTCCAGGTCATGATCGTAGGGTCTTGAGATTGGGCTCCGCATCAGGTTCCACCCTCAGCGGGGAGTCTGCTCCTCTCTCTCTCTCCCCCTCTCCCTTGACCCTCCCCTGCCCATGATCTCTCTCTCTCTCTCTAAAACAAATAAATAAATATTTTTTTAAAAAAAGTAGAGTAATAGAAAATATCCCGATTCAAAAATTCCATTTACTATTTTTTTTTAAGTTTGTAACCTATCTCCTACTATGCTGTAAACTCCTTGAGAGGTGAACTTACCTTACTTATTTTTGTTCTCTCCACACTGGCACCATGCTGCTCATAGTAGAAACCCAATCAGTACTGGGTTGCTGTGTTTCCTGCAGTGCTCGCACATTGATACACTAAAATTGTAACTAATAATTCTGATCACCACTCACCTACTCTATGCAGGGTACTTTACATATATGTCACTAATCTTTATACAGGCATACCTATTACCCTCCTATCTGAGAAGGGAAACTGAGTCTCAGAGAAGTTAAGCAGTTTGCCCAAGGTTGTACGGCTGAGTAACAGAACGGGGGTTTGAGCTATATCTGTCTGATGCCAGAACACACCCACTTTCCTTTACCCAAAATACTTCAGAGGGTAGGCAGTGGTACTTCAGAACTCTCAGATGTGATTAAAAACTCCCAAGAAAAAACCGTCTGGAACAAACTGTCCTAATGAGGCCTATTATAGTAGGCCTTTGCATAACTTAGCCTGTATGATCTCCTACATTTTCCCACATTTAGCAAAGAACTAAACATGATTTTTTTTTTTTTTTTCCCAAAGTGGGCTCCATGCCGGGCCCGGTGAAGGGCCTTAACTCACGATCTTGAGATCAAGACCAGCCAAGAACAAGAGTCAGACACCTAACTGACTGAGCCACCCAGGCACCCCAAAACATGATTTCTTTTAAAGATTTTATTTATTTATTTGACAGAGAGAGAGAGTATGAGCAGGGGAAGGGGCAGAGAGAGAGGGAGAAGCAGACTTCCTGCTGAGTGGGGAGCCCAATGCAGGGCTGGATCCCAGGACCCCAAGATCATGACCTGAGCCGAAGTCAGACACTCAACTAGCTGAGCCACCCAGGTGCCCCTGAACCATGATTTTTAATTTGCTTAACCATTTCTTCTGTTTTGGATGTTTCAGGTGTATCCAATTTTCCACTGATACCACAATGAACATTTTTGTGCATACATTTTTGCTATGCTTGGAATAATTTCTTTAGGGTACATTTCTTTTTTTTTAAGATTTTATTTTATTTATTTGAGAGAGTGAGCGAGAGAGAGAGAGAGCACAAGCTGAGGGAGAGACAGAGGGAGAGAGAGAAGCAGGTTCCCCACTGATCAGGGAGCCCGATTTAGGGCTCGATCCCAGGACCTTGGGATCATGACCTGAGCCAAAGGCAGATGCTTAACCGACTGATCCACCCAGGCACCCCTTTAGGGTACATTTCTACAGGTAGAATTAGATTAAGGAATTTGACTTATACTGCCAAATTATTTTTCATAAAGTATACTAGTTTAGGTTTCCACAGCAGTACAAAAGAGTATTCATCTCATCTTACCCATCTAGTCTCATTATCCTCTGCAAAATTTCTTTTTTGCTAATTTTATAGTTTACAAAAAATCTCATTCTTTACATGTTTTGATTACAAGCAAGCATGAATTTTTTCTTTTGTTTATATGTCTTTATATGTGTGTCTTCATATATGAATTCAGTTTCTGTCCTTTGTCCATTCAACTTTTGACACATACCTTGGTGTTTTTCTTATTCATCTATACTTTTATAATCTTCAGGTATTAAGACTATTAACCCTTTGTCATATTTGTTGCCAAATATTTTCATTTACTCTTCAAGTTTTAATTTTTGGCACATAGAAATTTTAAGTTTTAAGAAGTTTTAATCTATATTATTCCTGTATATCTCTTGTCACCTTTAACTTAGATTAAAATCTAGTGAGTAAGTAGGTATTCTCTTATTTTTGCTCTAATTCAATTAAATATTTAACTCCTTGCTTTACCTGTGATTTATTTTGGTACATGGTGTGACATACTTAATTTTGCAATTCCCCTAGGTGGTTATTTTTCACAGTCTCTTTTTCTATTGATTTGTGACTCTATGTTTATAGTATCTTTGATTCTTATTGAATCTAATGTTTGCTTTTACTTTTCTTTTCGTAGATCCTGGTCCCTGTGGCATTGCAAGAAAATGGTAAGACTGTAGGTATAATACTATTCTCCCAGACTAACTAGCTGATGGGAAAGACTCAATCTGGGGCATCTGAAGGAAAAACCTATCATGGGGGTTCCTTTGCTTTTTCTTGGCCATAAGTCCATTTTCTAATGACAGTTCCTGTGTAAAAAGGAAATGAGAGATAAAGTGATTAAGAAGTGAGATGGGGAAAGAAGATTAAGATGTAGGAGAACTCTCCTTAGATTCACTTAGTGTTTTACTTGTTTGCTAAATACTAGGTGTATGTTACATGCCAGGTCTGAACCTTTAAGGGACTTGGGATGCTGCATTGACAATCTCATGTCACAGATTTTTTGAAGCTCCAGGTCAATATATCCCAATCTCTCCTCGTCTCTATTTCAAGTACGGTAGCTAATGAAATTTCAAGAAAGTGCTCTCTATGGAAAAAAGAAAGTGTGTACATACAGTACACAAAACAGATGCCCCCTGAAAATTGATGCTTACTCTTTCTTTGGCTAAGATGGAGTTAGAAGAGGTAACAGAGGAGAATCATTAAAGAGAAATACCAAAGATGAATATCAATGGTTCATATAGATGAGAAGTAAATAATAATATTTGTATCCATTCTTTGAAAATGGATTAAATCATTCATATTTATTGTTAAGTAAATAATAATAATTTTATTTGTATCCATTCTTTGAATAAATGGATTAAATCATTCATATTTATTGTTATTATTTAACATTTACATTTATTGTTATTATTTAGAGTTTTTGGATTTTTTTTTAATTTTCCCTATCCTTGAGATAGGGAGAGATCTCTCTCTCTTTTTTAAGATTTATTTATTTGAGAGAGAGAGAGAGAGTGGGGGCACAGGGAGGGGGGAAGGGGTAGTGGGAGAGGGAGAAGCAGACTCCCTGCTGAGCTCGGAGCCCCATGAGGGGCTTGATCCCATGAACTGAGCCAAAACCAAGAATCCGATGCTCAACTGACTGAGCCACCCAGGCATCCCTAGAGTTTTTTGGATTTCTTATTTGCTATGCTTTCTAGTTTGTTTGTTTTTTCCTCTCAATTCTTTTAGGCAATAAATAGTACCACCTTATCTTTATGTAATGCTTTGCAGTTAAAAAAATTTCTTTTTTCTCACAAGAATCCTGAGAAGTTGATAGGGCAGATATAATCAACTAGATTTTACTGAGGGAAAATGAAATTCAGAGTGTTTTTTAAAAAAATATTTTTTCGGGGCGCCTGGGTGGCTCAGTCGTTAAGCATCTGCCTTCGGCTCAGGTCATGATCCCAGGGTCCTGGGATCGAGCCCCGCATCGGGCTCCCTCTCCCACTCCCCCTGCTTGTGTTCCCTCTCTTGCTGTGTCTCTCTCTGTCAAATATATAAAATCTTTTAAAAAATTAAAAAATATTTTTTCTCTTATTGTTATACCACTTCTTGCTCTTGTTTGAGTGGTTAATTTGGCTTGATTCTATGAGGAAGCTATGCTATCTTTATTATTTATCCCTGTCCCTGTTGTCTAAAAAAATTTAAAGGAATATGCTGTGCCTGATTGTTATGAAAGAAAATATTTTCTGAATATAAACAACATAGTTAAATGTAAAAGAGCATTTTGACTGAAGGAGAGACTTGTTTGTATTACCACAAAAGTTCAGACCTGCAATCATTTCCATAATTATTGCTATATAAAGGTATATTTATTGTTCTAAAGGATTTCAAAAACTTTCTGAGCTATTGACAAACTATAGGAGACTAATAATCAATGAAGACATGGGACAGCAGTGTAATCCTCATTAAAAAAAAAAAATCTACTTTCAAGAGTGAAAATCCTTCAACCACATTCTTTTGTTTCTGCCCAGGACCCTGACTACACATTGTGAGGTAATGCCAGGTGTGGAAGAAGGGGGAAGCCTGTGTTAAGATGAAGAGACAGGTGGAGATGTAGTTGTGGTGACATAATAACACAAGAAGTGAATGAAGAGGATAGGTGTTAGACCTCCACACAAAATTAGCAAATGTTAATGAGATTATTTCCAGGTGAAGTAACAACTCAACGTGTCTACAGGAATAAACTAGGAAACTGTCATTGGTCTATAAAATGATACATTAAAAAAACATTATTTAGCTAGTGGAGAAAAGGTAGTGAGGGAAATCTTGGCTTGGAAGTGATGACAGAAGCCAGAAGCTCACTTGTTTTAAAAGATTAATGTATATAAGATGTTTTGTCGGCAACTCTGGCTTTCTTTTCTCTCCACTTAGCCATCCTCCCTGGAAAGTTGGCTCATGTGGTGCTTACATGATGAAGCCCTTCCTCTGTTGAATAAGGATGTAGATTTTTTCTTTTTTCTTTTTTTTGCCAAGGACAGTATCTTCATCGTTTCTAGATATTAACAGGCATGACTTGGGGGTTGCATCATATCAATTACGTAGCTGATCCCAAACATTTTACCACCAAAAAATATTTTGGTTATCTCTACCCACAACCACAATTTCATGTTTTGAAAGATTTTTGTTGTTGTTTACAAAACAAACTACATTTATTAATTTTTTTAAAATTAAGGGCATATAGTCAGAGCCTCCTATCAGCAGGAAGTAACATGGAGATGATATAATTCAGAAACCTCTGGAAGCCTCTCCAGCCTGACTGTGGATGGTGTAGGATGCCATTTGATATTTTGAAATATTCTAAAGGTTGTGGACTTCCATTATTATCTTCATAGGTCCTTAAGGATTTGAGAACTTCGGACTGGGAACTCGTGAATTAAGCAGCAGAGTTCTGAGGGACAAAGTGCAGATAGGTTAACTGCAGTAGCAAAGGGGGAAATTAGAAGAGTCCAGAGTATTAGACATTAGGGAAAAAAGAGGGTGGAGGTGAGGTACCATTCTTACTAACTTTAAACCTGTATTTTGTCTAGAAACCTATTCAAGTGATACAGGTTTGCTGATAGTTCCATGATTTTCCCTTATAAGGCACTTAAACTAAGCTTATATTTTCTTTATTTTTTAAAGATTTATTTATTTTAGAGAGAGCACGTGCCTGTGCAAACCCGCGCACGCGTGTTGGTCGGGGGGCAAAGGGAGAGAATCTTGAAGCAGATTCCCCAGAACATGGAGCCTGATGCAGAGCTCGGTCTCTTGACCCATGAGATCATGACCTGAGCCAAAACCAAGAGTTAGGCGCTCAACCAACTGAGCCACCCAGGTGCCCCTAAGTTTGTATTTTAAACCATTAAATACCAATTCAATTCAAGTCAATTAGCATTTGCTGAGCATTGACTATATACAAAGTGTCATACCAGGTGTTGTGGGTGGGAAAGGAAAAAGGAGCTAACATTTATTGACTACTCACTCCATGGTTAGAAGTTGCTAGGCATGCAGCCCTTTGAGATGGACATATTTATAGATGAGGCTAACCACACTGGCCTCCTGTTATTTTTCTGGGGCATGCTTCTACCCTAGGGCCTTTGCTCTTGCTAATTAACCGTTGGAATGGAAAGATCTTTCCTTGAAAAATCTGTATAGGTAGCCATTGTGCAAATATAACCTGATCAGTAATGCCTTCTTGGACCACCCTATTAAAAATTGTAACCCTTTCCCCACCTCAGAGAGTTAAGTAACTTGCCCAAATATACGGAAATGACACTTCATTTTAAAATAATAAAAACCCAGGATCTCCAGTGTGGGTGCTGGAATAATAATTTCTTAGATGATGGGGCGCCTGGGTGGCTCAGTCGTTAAGCGTCTGCCTTCAGCTTAGGTCATGGTCCCAGGGTCCTGGGATCGAGCCCCGCATCGGGCTCCCTGCTCGGCAGGAGGCCTGCTTCTCCCTCTCCCACTCCCCCTGCTTGTGTTCCCTCTCTCGCTGTCTCTGTCTGTCAAATAAATAAATAAAATCTTTAAAAAAAAAAAAAAAAAAATTTCTTAGATGAGTAGAATTGTTGGCCCGGGTGTTCCATGTCCCCAGGATTGGTTGCTGCCAGCACCACACTGGCCTCAGGGGAACTGTCCCACTGTTAACCCTGTGGCCTGGTTTGTGTGCATAGAATCCCTACTTACGTTACCCCCCTTAGCCCACAGCTAAGGCAAGGTGTTAAAGGGCAAATAAATTTTAACTTAAAGGCTGAAGCAGCGCAAATGAATTAGACAGAGGAACATGGAAATAGGTAATCTGACTGAAGGATTTAATCCCCCTTGCCTCCTCCCACTTTTCTGAAAGGAGCTTCCTGAGGCATCAGTCACCATTTAATTAGGGAGGCCATGTCTTTCACAGAAGGATCTGCTTGCACTGTGTCAGGCCTGAATCCTACCTGACACCATGGCCAGGGCTTATTTTAAGACAAAAACCCCACTAAAAAAGAGAACTACAGGCCAATATCCCTGATGAACATGGATGCAAAAATTCTCAACAGAATACTAGCAAATGGAATGCAACAGTACATTAAAAGAATCATTCACCACAATCAAGGGAGATTTATTCCTGGGCTGCAGGAATATATAAAACTATATTATAAGGCTCAATATTCACAAATTAATCAATGTGATACACCATATTAATAAAAGAAGGGATAAGAACCATATGATCCTCTCAATAGATGCAGAAAAAGCATTTGACAAAATACAGCATTCCATTCTTGATAAAAACCCTCAACAAAGTAGGGATAGAGGGAACATACCTCAACATCATAAAGGCCATAAACAAAAAACCCACAGCTAATATCATCCTCAGTGGGGAAAAACAGAGCTTTTCCTCTACAGTCAGGAACAATATAGGGATGTCCTTTCTCACCACTGTTATTTAACATGGTACTGGAAGTCCTAGCCTCAGCAATCAGACAACAAAAAGAAAAGGCATCCAAATAAGCAAGGAAGAAGTCAGACTTTCACTATTTGCAGATGACATGATACTCTGTGTAGAAAACCCAAAAGACCACCAAAAATTGCTAGAATTAACATAAATTCAGCAAAGTCATAGGATATAAAATCAATGTACAGAAATCTGTTGCATTTCTTTACACCAATGATGAAGCAGCAGAAAGAGAAATCAAGGAATTAATCCCATTTACAATTGCACTAAAAACTAAGATACCTAGGAATAAACCTAACCAAACAGGTTAAAGATCTGTACTCTGAAAACTATAAAACACTCATGAAAGAAATTGAAGATGACTCAAAGAAATGGAAAAACATTTCATGCTCATGGATTGGAAGAACAAATATTGTTAAAATGTCTGTATTACCCAAAGCAATCTACACATTTAATGCAATCCCTATCAAAATACCACCAGCATTTTTCCTAGAGCTAGAACAAACAATACTAAAATATGTATGGAACCACAAAAGCCTCCAAATAGCCAAAGAAATCTTGAAAAACAAAAGCAAAGCTGGAGGCATCACAATTCCAGACTTCAAGTTATATTTATTACAAAGCTGTAGTGATCAAGACAGTATGGTACTGGCACAAAAACCGACACATAAATCAGTGGAACAGAATAGAGGGCCCAGAAATGGACCCACAACTATATGCTCAACTAATTTTCAACAAAGCAGGTAAGAATATCCAGTGGAAAAAAGACAGTCTCTTCAATAAATGGTGTTGGGAAAACAGGACAGCAACATGCAGAAGAATGAAACTGGACCACTTTCTTTACACCATACTCAAAAATAAATTCAAAATGGATGAAAGACCTAAATGTAAGACAGGAAACCATCAAAATCCTAGAGGATAGCACAGGCAGTAACCTCTTTGACATTGGCTGTAGCAACTTCTTACTAAATATATCTCCTGAGGGAAGGGAAACAAAAGGAAAAATAAGCTATTGGGACTTCATGAAGAGAAAAAGCTTCTGCACAGCAAAGGAAACAACAAAACTAAAAGGCAGCCACTTTTAGAATGGGAGAAAATATTTACAAATGACATATCTGATAAAGGGTTAGTATCTAAAATCTATAAGGAACTTATCAAACTCAACACCCAAAAACAAATAACCCAGTTTAAAAATGGACAGAAAACGTAGACATTTTTCCAAAGAAGACATCCAGATGGCCAACAGACACATGAAAAGATGCTCAGCATCACTCATCATCAGGGAAATACAAATCAAAACTACAATGTAGATATCACCTCATACCTGTCAGAATGGCTAAAATCAACAACAGAGAAACAACAGATGTTGGCAAGGATGCAGATAAAGGGGATCCCTCCTACACTCTTGGTGGGAATGCAAACTGGTCTTGCCACTCTGGAGAACAGTTTAGAGGTTCCTCAAAAAGTTAAAAATAGAACTACCCTATGATCCAGCAACTGCACTACTGGGCACAAAAATGCTGATTCAAAGGGATACATGCCCCTTGATGTTTACTGCAGCATTATCAACAATAGCCAAACTATGGAGAGAACCCAAATGTCCATTGACTGATGAATGGATAAAGAAGATGTGGAATAATGGAATATTACTCAGCCATCAAAAAGAATGAAATCTTGGGAGGAGAGTTAATATGAAGGAGTAATGGGGGGACCCTGAGCTTGCCTCATCCCTTGAACACAGCTAGATCAACATATTTTTTGAAAAAAGATTTTATTTATTTATTTGACAGACAGAGAGAGAGACAGTGAGAGAGGGAACACAAGCAGGGGGAGTGGGAGAGGGAGAAGCAGGCTTCCCGCCGAGCAGGGAGCCCGATGCGGGGCTCGATCCCAGGACCCTGAGATCATGACCTGAGCCGAAGGCAGTCGCTTAACCGACTGAGCCACCCAGGCGCCCCTAGATCAACATATTTTTGAACAACTAGGAAATTGATCTAAGGATTAAGAAAACAATCTGCACAATTAGAGGGAGAGAAGGTGGCAGATGCGAGATTCGGAGACGTGAATTGGGGGAGAGAAAAGCCACAGTGCCACAGAGGGAAGGGAACCCTTTTCTCAGAGAGAAGACAGGGAGAGAGGGGAAGAGAGAGCAGCAGGTGGGGTTTGCACAAGACATCATGGGGTGGGGATCCCCTGAGTCACACTGAGAGAGAATGTTCCCCTTCCTGGAGTACATTTGGAAGAGAGTATATTCTCTCTGCAAGGACAAAACACCGGCTGGGTGCCACTGAGTGGGTGTTCAACAGCAGGGGACAGAGGTGTGTGCAGAGGGCAGATAACCTGGCCGCAGCTTTTCCCTGTGCTTCACCATACACTCCAGACACCTGTGCGGCTGTGCACCTGCTTCTCTGGGACAGAGTGGTGCCAGGTGCGGGTGCGGCGCTGCGAGCCTCTTCTCTCGGGGAGGGGAGCAGGTCCGTGCCTTGCTGGGTCCTTTAAGATTTGGAGTTTTGAATCCCAGCCCCAGAGATAAAACACAGAACTGTGGTGCTGGGCATGCCAGCAGCCCAGGCACAGACAGGTTGAGGGTAGGGATCTGATGGAAACTTGAGACACAGGAGGGGAGATGATTTACTTTTCTGTGAGGGCCTCCTGAACAGCCATGGCTCGAATTCCCCTTACCTGGGGATGAGAGGACGGGAAGATGCCATCTTCCATAACACGCAAAAGACAGAAACTTAGACAAAATGACAAGACAGAGGAATTCTCCCCCCAAAAAGACAAGAAGAAATCACAGCCAGGGATTTGCTCAAAACAGATATAAGAAATATACCTGAACAAGAATTTAGGAAAACAGTGTAAGAATCCTAGCTGGGCTTGCAAGAAGCATAAAAGACACCAGAGAAACCCTGGCTGCAGAGATAAAAGACCTAAAAACTAGTAAGGTGAAATAAAAAATGCTGTAACTAAGATGCAAAACCGACGGGATGTAATCACAACACGGATGGAAAAAGCAGAGGATCCAATAGGTGATATAGAAGATAAAATTATGGAAAATGAAGCTGAAAAGAAGGAAAGAAAACTCTTAGATCATGAATATAGACTTAGGGAATTCCACAATTCTACAAAGTGCAATAATACCCATATCCTAGGAGTCCCAGAAGAAGGGTGGGAAAAAGGGGCAGAAGGTGTATTTGAACATATGTATTTGAACATAACTTCCCTAATCTGGGGAAGGAAACAGGCACTCAAGTCCAAGAGACACAGAGAACTCCCCTCAAAATCAACAAAAACAGGTCACCACCAAGACATATAGTGAAACTTGCAAAATATAAAAAGAATGAAATATTGCCATTTGCAATGATGTGGATGGAGCTAGAGATTATTGTGCTAAGCAAAATAAGTCAGAGAAAGACAAATACCATATGATTTCACTCATACGGGGAATTAAAACAAATGCACATGGAAAAAAGAGGCAAACCTTAAAGCAGACTCTTAACTATAGAGAACAAACTAAGGGTTGCTGGAGGGGAGGTGGGTAGAGGATGGGTTAAATGGATGATGGGTATTAAGGAGGGCACTGGTTGTGATGAGCACTGGGTGTTGTATGTAGGTGATAAGTCACTGAATTCTACACCTGAAACTGATATTACACTGTATGTTAACTAACTAGAATTTAAATAAAAACTTGAAACTGGAAAAAAAATTCTATTGTTCAGGCGAGTTTTAGGGAGAATGCTTTTCCTTTTTTATATAAAAGCACTTACCTCGAGTAATTTTCCTGACCTCTTGCCTTATTATTCCTTTGTTAGACTCTCCAGGGGGGTGGGAATGACTTCTGTTTGATGGAGTTGGGAGAGAGAACTGGCCCCTCCTGGGTCCTATTTCTTTGGGACCTTCCTGTCTATGGTGAATCATCTTTGTCATAGGCTTTCTGTCACATAGGAAACTTAGCCCCTGCAGGGGGAGGCTTGCAGTTTGGGGGGACAAGTTCAATTCAGGGATATCAGGAATCCACACTACTCTCTTCGACACCATTTCATCAATAATAGAGAAAGTATTTTATTCTATTTATCTGACTCCTGTACCTATTTTTCAGTTAGTTCCTAATTGTGGGCAAAAAAGGGTTGTTATTTATTGGGCCCTTCAAACTCCAAGCAAGTACATAAATAACTACCATATGAGCTGCAGTAACATACGTGGTGTATTAATCTGCAGAGGATAAGCAATGCTGCAGTAACAAATAAGATCCAAAACTCTCAATGACTTAATGCAATAGAAGTTTATTTCTCCCTCATGTCACAGTCCAGTGTGAGATGGCTGGCCTCTTCTGTCTTTTAGCCGTGCCATCTGGAATATGTGGCTTCCAGAGTTGCTACAACAGGGGAGGAGGGAAATGGAGCAGGCACACTAGCTCTTAAGCTCTTAGCTTGCCCTGGAATTAATACTCAACACTTCTACTGAAGTTAGACATAACTGTTCACATGGCTCTAAACAAGGGAGGGGCGCCTGGGTGGCTCAGTCGGTTAAGCTTCTGACTCTTGATTTCAGCTCAGGTCATGATCCCAAGGTCATGAGACCGAGCCCCATGTAGGGCTCCACACTGGGCGTGGAGCCTGCTTAGATTCTCTCTCTCCCTCTCCCTCTGCTTCTCCCCCCTCCCAATCTAAATAAATAAATAAATAAAAATAAAAAATTAAACAACTGAAGGGAGGCTTGGCAATGTGGAGGAACACATGGATACCTGGTGAGCACAAACTGTGTCTGCTTTAGGTAGGTTCAGAACAATCAGGGAAGGTTCAAAGGAGCAGAGTAGGGAAGAAAGGGGGTTGAGTAGTACTCAAGGCATATTTTGCCTATTTCATAGCTTTCTCAAAGCCAAATACTCTGTCTGAAATTTATCTATGCATCTCTTCAGAGTCCAGTGCCATCAGGCCATTTACAAATTAACTTAATATGAGAATGGAGAATTTTTCCCATGAAGTGTGCATTTTATCTGGGGTCTTCTGGAGATAATAAGCTCTTGGTTTTATTGCATATTTATTGTCTTTGTTTCACTATGTTCTATATTATTCATGACTTTAGGAGTGAGAATTTTGGGTCCACAATATTTTTGAATACTGTGAGCTTTCAGTACTCTTCAAATCACATCAAGTAGGACTTTGGGTTTTTCCCCTCAAGATGGGATTTGTTTGAGTAGGAGTTATCTAATATAACCATATTTAAATATGGCTAAGCATTCTCTCTGAATTAATCAGTTGGTATTTGTTAGTTTTTTTTCTAGGAAGAGAATCCAAGATCTTTCTAGGCCTAAAAGACAATGGGGAACCCCAGATAGGTAAGGCAACATTACAGTCTTGTTTGTGAGGATTGTGTTAACTTAAATAGGTAAGTAAGATTCTTACTTGCCCACTGACCTTGCATCCCAGGTTTATCCACTCTGTGGTCAACTGAATCCACTGAACCAATATTGTCCCCTCAGTTAAGTCAACACATGAAAGGCTAATCTTAAGTCAGTAGTTTTCAAATTAATCTGTAAATGGAATCACCTGGGCACCTATTAAAACACTGATACCTGGGCCCCATCCCCAGAAATCCTGATTTACTTGGTCTAGAGTCCAGCCTAGGCTTTGTGAGTGTTAGAAGCCCCCACATGATTCTAATAAGCAGACAGGTTTGAAAACCACTTCGAAGCTCTTGTGTCCATCCTTCGGGTTCACCTTTGCTGCTGCTAACGTACTGTCTGTAAGCCTCTGCTTAGAGCAAACCTGTTCTCTGGGTCTCCAGCCAGTAGGACCCACTGACCTCCCATCCTTCACCACACCTTTTCTTCTTTGGCTCCTGAGTAAAGCCTTAATTTTGTCCCTTTTTTCTGATATTCTATTGCTTAAAAAAAATAATAATACACTTTATTTGTAAAGCAGTTTTAGGTTTACAGAAAAATTGGCCAGAAGTACAGAGTTTCTGTATTACTACCACTCCTCTTGTTTCTCCCATTATTAACATCTTGTGTTTGTGTGGTACATTTATTATAATTGATGAAGAAATATTGACCCATTATTCACTAAAGTCTGTAGTTTACATTAGGGTTCACTTTTTGTGTTGTACACTTCTATAGATTTTGATAGATGCATGTCATGTATTCACCATTACAATATTTTTTTTAAAGATTTTATTTATTTATTACAGAGAGAGAGCATGGGGGCGGGGGGCTCAGAGGGAGAAGCAGACTCCCCGATGAGCAGAGAGCCCAATGCGGGACTTGATCCCAGGACCCTGGGATCATGACCTGAGCCGAAGGTGGACGCTTAATCGACTGAGCCACCCAGGTGCCCTCACCATTACAGTATTATGTAAAATAGTTTCCTTGCCCTAAAAATTACCTGTGCTCTACCTATTCATCCTTTTCCCTCTGTGCTCCCTTCTCCAAAACCCTGGCAACCACCAATCTTTTTACTATATCTATAGTTTTGCCTTTTCAAGAATGTCATATAGTTAAAATGATACAGTATATAACCTTTTTATATTGGTTTCTTTCACTTAGTAATATACATTTAAGGTTCTTCCATGTCTTTTCATTGCTTGGTAGCTCATTTCTTTTTAGCACTGACAAATATTCCATTGTCTGGTTGTACCGTAGTTTGCTTATCCAGTCATCTATTGAAGGATATATTGTTTGCTTCCGATTTTTGGCGATTATGAATAAAGATGCTATAAACATTGATGTGCAGGTTTTCATGTAGATAAAAGTTTTCAGTTCATTTGAGTAAACACCTAGGAATGCAATTTCTGGATTATATGGTAAGAATATGTTTAGCTTTGTAAGAAATTGCTAAACATCTTCTAAAGTGTCTAGCAATCCCACCATCAATGGATAAAATAGTTCCTGTTGTTCTACATCCCCACCAGCATTTGGTGTTTTGTATTTTAGCCATTCTAAAGGTGTATAGTGGTATCTCTCTCATTGTTTTAATTTGTAATTCTCTAATGACCTGATGCTGAGCATATTTCATATGCTGATTTACCATCTGCATATTTTCTTTGGTGAAGTGTGTGTTCAACACTTTTGTTCACTTTTTAATTGGGTGTTTGTTTTCTTATTGTTGAAATGTAAGTGTTCTTTGTATATTTTGAATACCAATCTTTTATCAGATGCTATAGACTGAATGTTTATGTTCCCCTAAAATTTATAAATTGAAAACCTAATCCCCAATGTGATGGTATTAAGAGGTAAGGCCTTTGGGAGGTATTAAATCATGAGGATGGAGCACCCGTGAATGGGATTAATGTCCTTATGAAAGAGACCTCAGAGAACTCCCTTGCTCCTTCAGCAATTTGGGAACACAGAAAAAGATGCCTGACTATGAACCAGAGAGCAGGTCCTCACCAGGCACTGAATCTGCTGATGCTTTGATCTTGGACTTCCAAACTCCTAGAATTGTGAGAAATTTCTGTTGTTTATAGGCCCCCCATCTATGTTATTGGTATTGTAACCTGAATTGCAGGTTACAATATTGTAAGATTGTCAAACATCAAATATGTGTCTTGCAAGTATTTTTTCCTAGTCGGTGGCTCATCTTTTCATTCTCTTAGCAGTGTCTTTTGCAGAGCAAAAGTTTTTAATCTGAATGAGGTTCAACTTATCAATTTTTCTCTTTCATGGATCATGCTTTGGTCATATTTAAAAATGAATTGCTAAATCTAAGGTCACCTAGATTTTCTCTTACGTTACTTTCTAGAAGTTTTATAGTTTTGTATTTTACATTTAGGTCTATGATACATTTCAAGTTAATTTTTGTGAAACGTGTCTCTAGATGTACTTTTTTGCACGTGGGTGTCCAGTTTTCTGACACCATTTGTTGAAAAGACTATCCTTTCTCTGTTGGATAACCTTCAATCCTTTGTCAAAGATCAGCTGACTGTATTTGTGTGGATCCATTTCTAGGATCTATATTTTCCCATTGATCTATTTGTCTATTCTTTCACTAATACTACTGTCTGATTACTATAGTGTTACAGTAAGTCTTGAAGTCAGCTAGTGGCAGTCCTCTGATTTTGTTCTTCTTTTTCAATATTGTGTTGTCTATTCTGGATCTTTTGCCTCTCCACACAAATTTTAGAATCAGTTTGTGAATGAATATCCACAAAGTAATTTGTTGGGATTTTGATTGAGATTGCACTGGATCTGTAGATCAAGTTGGAAAGAACTGACATCGTAACAATTATTGGCTCTTTGTATCTATGAACATGGACTGTCTCTCCATTTATTTAGTTCTACCTTGATTTCTTTCACCAGAGTTTTGTAGTTTTTTTAATAGAGATCTTATACTTATGTTGTTAGATTTACACCTATGTATTTACATTTTTTTGATACTAATGTAAATAGTGTTCTGTTTTTAATTTCAAATTCCCATTGTTCATTGCTGGTGTATAAGAAATCAGTAGAATTTGAATATTAATGTTATATCCTGCAACTTTGCTATAACCTAAAAATTTAATTTTTAAAAGGCTTGTTTTTAAACATAAATAATATAATATGCTTTAAATTCTCTCTTTTTCATGGATGGGTACATACACATATACATTGATGAGAGGTATGCATTGATAAGAGATGTGTTAGTGAAAATTGCTAGAACTGTCAGTAATCTTAGAACACTCCTCTCCAACCTACTCCTATTTGAAACCATTAGAAAGTTTGAAGGAGTGATTTGATTAGGCAATTGAGCTCAAAAAAGTTAATTGCAGGTACCAAAACTGGGATTTGAATCTATGTTCATTGCACACAAAGCCCATTTACCTACATTATATCACAATGGCTGTTTTAGAAAGGCATGGTCCCTTTGATAGCATAGAGCATTAGAGTCAGGAAGATTGATTTGGGGCTATTACGATAATGCAGGAGAGAAATAATGAGGGTTTGTCTTAAGAGAGTGGCTTTAAGGGTTACAAGAAAGGTTAGAGTCAAGATAGAGATGGATAGGACTTAGTGACAAATGAAGAACCTGAAGGAGAGGAGGAATCAAATATGATTTCTAGGTTTCTGTTTTTAGAAATAAAGTGGAAAACATTATTGTAACTGCAAAAGGAAATATAAGAGGGGGACAGGTTTGGGAGGAAGGTACAGGTTTGTCATGTGGGATGCTTTTGAGACATCCAGTAAGCATTTGGAAATAAATATTTAACACTCAGGAGAATGCTTGAGAATTCTTGGAGATACTATTTTGGAAACATCAGTATTTAGTGATACTTTTTTTTTTATGATTTGTTGTTAATTTATTTTAAAGAGAAAGAGAGCATGGGAGGGAGGGGCCAAGGGAGAGGGAGAGAGAGAATCCCAAGCAGACTCCCCACCGAGTGTGGAGCCTAGCGCAGGGCTCTATCCCATGACCGTGAGATCATGACCTAAGCCAAAGTCAAGAATCAGACACTTAACCCACTGAGCCACCCAGGCACACTTTTAATTTTTAAAAAATTTTTAAAAAATAGTGAGGAAGAGGGAACCTTGGGGCACATGCCATTGTTTACGTTGCAAAAGAGACACTTCCTAAGGAAATTGAGAAGGAGTAGGCAAGAGAGAATTAGAAGACAGATGTTAGCTGAACCTATTGTGGTAATCATTTCACAATATATGTAAATCAAACCATCATGCTGTGTGCCTTAATCTTATACAGTGATGTATACCAATTATTTCTCAATAAAACTGGAAAAGAGGTGGGGGAAGGAAGGGGGGGAGAGAAAGAGAGTGTGAGCGGGAGAGAGAACCAGGAAAGAGAGGGCCTCAAAAACCAAGGAAGAAAATTATTAAAAGAAAAATGGTGGGGTGCCTGGGTGGCGCAGTTGGTTGAGTGTCTGACTCTTGGTTTTGGCTCAGGTCATGATCTGGTGGTTGTGGGATTGAGCCCTGGGTAGGGCTCCGTACTTAGTGCGGAGTCTGCTTCAGATTCTTTCTCCCTCTCCCACACCTCTGCCCCTCCCTGCTCGCACACGTGTGCGTGCTGTCCCTAAAATGAATAAATAAAATCTTAAAAAAAAAGAAAAATGGAACTATGGGGATACATTCAAATAATTTGTGGTTGGCCAGACTGACAAAGAAAGATTAAAGACTGTCTCATAAATCTTCAAGTACATAGAGCAGTTTATAGAGATGAAAGCTAAATAAATACTTGTTACAATAAGAGAGGGTGTAAGAATTTCAGAACAATAACACTCTGGAGATAGACAAATGAAAGCTGTTTTGTGTTTTCTGACTCTGGAAATATGTAAGACTAGAGATTTAGCTGTTCAGAAAAGGATGACTGAACACAGAACTCTCAAAAACCCTTCTAGGTCCCTTATTCTAGAATTCTAGGGGTGTGATTGTGTCAGATATTGTTATATCTCATGGATCCATCAAACAGGTACAATATGGGTAAGAACCGTATGCTCTGAGGTCAAGTCCTCATTATGGACTGTAAAAGATTAAACATTTGTTTCCCTGATATTGTTAGCTATGTAACAGCTAAACATAGGTGATTTTTAAATGCTGTCAGAGTAGAGTGAAGAGTCATCTGCATAATATGTTACTTTGACATGTCAGTTAGTCTCCCCACTTTCTGATGAACATTACATCCACATTTTTCTCAACTGTATAGTCTCTGCTCTTTCTCATCCCACTGATCCTTTCCTTCTAGCTTACTTTGGGCTGGCTCTCCTGCCTTTTACATAATTCTCAATACTTTTCCTTCATACTATGTGTTTCCTAGTTTTTATGGCCAAAATTTTCTTTTTTAAAAAAATATTTATCTGAGAGAGAGAGAGAGCATGAAAGGGAAAGAGATCATGAGCAGGGGGAGGGGTAGAGGGAGAAGCAGACTGCCCACTGAGAAGAGAGCCTGATGTGGAACTCCATCCCAGGACCCTGGGATCATACCTGAGCTGAAGGCAGACGCTTAACCAACTGAGCCACCCAGGTGCCCTGTGGACAAAATTTTCAAGCAGATAATGATCTCATAAAGGTTCAGTCCCTAGAAATCATCATCAGGACCATGTATTATGTACTAACATAATTGCCGTGTCTAAAGTACCTTTTGCTTTGAATTTGAAGCAATGAATACAAAACCAATATACACAGTTGAACATTGAACAACACAGGGTTGAACTGCATGAGTCCACTTATACCCAGATATTTTTTTTTCAATAAATACAGTACAGGTGATGGGTATTGAGGAGGGCACGTTCTGCATGGAGCACTGGGTGTTATGCACAAACAATGAATCATGGAACACTATATCTAAAACTAATGATGTAATGTATGGGGATTAACATAACAATAAAAAATTAAAATAAATAAATAAATAAATACAGTACAGTAATTAAAAGTATTTTCTCTTCCTTATGATTTTCTTTATAACATTTTTTTGCTCTAGGTTATTTTATTATAAGAATACTGCATAGAATATATAAACAAAATATGTGTTCATTGGCTGTTTATGTTATCAGTAAGGCTTCTGGTCAACAGTAGGTTATTAGTAGTTAAGTTTTGGGGGGGTCAGAAGTTATATGCAGATTTTCAACTGTATGGGGTCAGTGCCCCTAACCCTTCATTGTTCAAGGGTCAACTGTATATATGTCACCTCTGCTTCCTAATCCCTGATTCTCTTAGCCTTTCTCCATCAGAGCTTTGATATTTATCCCTTAGATGCTCTTCACTTTTTCTATTACCACTGATATTTTCCTGGCCAAGTACCATTGTCTTTTGTTTTGTTTTAGTTTCCATTCTTGATGTCTAAGTTATATTTGATGCTTTCTGATATATTCGATGCATCTTGTCTTGAAATCTTCCTCTCCCATTCCATGATGCTTTTACCTCTATCCACCAGTCTTCTCTTTTGGAAACAGAGTTACTCTCTTCCCCAGTGTCACTCCCACTCTGGCCCTCATCACGTGAGGACCTGATTTCTGCTGTAGCCTCTTCTCCCTGTGGTCATTCTCTCCTCTCTGTTTTACATCACCCTCAGGTGAGTCCCCAGTTTTCACCATTCTTTCATTCATCAGACTGTGATGGAACACCTGTCATGTACAGCACTAAATTATCCTAGGGGGAAATCTCCAAAAGATTAAGTCATGCTCCTTCCCTTTGGATGAACTTATAGGCTGGAGTGGCAGGTGCTCTTTGTCAAAATTGTGGAGGACCTTGTAAGCCACAGTAAGGAGTTGGGAGTCCAGTGTAAAGCCAAGGGGGTGACTTGATCAGATTGGGGTTTAGAAAGATCACTCTGGCAGTGATGGGGGTGATGGGATCTGGACAAGGAAAGTAGCAACAGGAATAAGGAGAAATGGACAGATTTAAGCCATATTTAGGAAATGGAATCAGCAGAATGTAGGGGATGGGAATATTAATTCATTCATTAATATTTCTAATGGTGACTCTGGCTGATGTTTGCAAAGTAGAGAAATAAACATTGTATAAAAAAATATAGATAAGGTTAAAAAAAACCAGGGCCTTTTAAATAGTTAAGCTCAATTAAGTGGCAATTTCAGTTATATGCAAAGTTAGGTTACTGAGGTACTTTCTTTTGACTCCTTCTGCCTTCCCTACCCATTGTAGCAATGTTAGTTAATTATTTACCAACATGTCCCTGACCAAACATGCCTTGACCCATACTTGATTATTCCCATTTCTCACAGTTACCCCAACATGGAATGTGCCTCATTTCTGGCAGCCTGTGCCTTTCACTTTCTTCCATGAAGCCTCTTCAGGTGAATCCCTTACTGATTCTCCTTTTCTCTTCACCCTCTGCTCAGGAATCATGCCTATTGTACAGACTAAAAGATCTGATGTCAGTAAACACTTAGCCCACTGCCTGGCCCACAGTATTTCACAAATGGGAGCTACTAATATTACCCTGATACTGTTTTATTTTCTGACCCCCTGGTATAGGGCTTCACGCATAGCGGGAACTCAGTGTTGGGTAGATGGCATGCCCATTTTACGTTGATCTGATTATAAATTACAGTGTTAATTATACAATGGCAGAAACAGAACTCTTTCAGAAAACAGGTTCATTTTTGGTCACCGTGTTTTAGGACAGTAGGTGAAACAATCTTCTTTTATTTTAACTGCATAAGTAGTTGATCTGTTTCTGACGACTGGAAATTGTTAAATTCTGTAATAGAGATAGTTCTGGAAGTGAAGGAAAATCAGTGTGGAACCCATCAAGAGCCATTTCTAAGATGTCCATTAGTAGTGAATTCCTTACCATTTGATTTTTCTGCTTTTTAACAGAAAACTGTTTTGGGGGAATCAAGATCCTATTTGCCCTATTGCCCGGATTGCGTTGAAAGCTCAGCTGACCAAAAGACTGGAGGACCTTGCCCATCCCAAAGAAGTCTCCCACCGATATGTACCTAACAGGTTAGTGTTTGTGTGTTACCAGGTTACTTTATCAGGAGTCCCTAGGGAAAATGAACACAGAACCCAGCCCTTTTATCTGAAAGCCATAAATTGTCCAATCTGTAGTAAAAAAATTGTTGAGGATTAAAGATTCTATATATTTCCTAATCTGATGCTACAGTAAAACTTTTCTAGCACAAGACTAATATTTAGCTATTGCTAACTTGTATTATATCTTATGATGTTTTGGCTTACTAGGATTTTGAGGGTTTTTTTTTTTAAGAGTTTATTTATTAGAGAGAGAGAGAGAGAGAGAGCAAGTGGGGGGAGGGGGAGAGAGAATCTCAGGTAGACTCATGCTGAGCACAGAGCCCCCCGTGGGGCTCGATCCCATGGCCCGAGATCATGACTGGAGCCAAAATCAAGAGTTGGCCACTCAAGCCCCAGTCACCCAGGTGCCCCTTGAGTTTTTAATAAAGTGGCAGTATCATGCTGGGATACGTACCATCTATAACATTGTTGTGCATGAACTATTTATGCATGCAACTTCTCGTGGATTTTGTATACCACCACGGGCTTAATTACCATGAGTTAATTATTACATGTAGAGGTAAGAATATCGTTCAGACTTTTGATACCCATTGCCAATTTGCTTTTAGTGCATGTTTGTTGAATGACTAGACTTTCTGCTGGTTGGTTCTTTGAGGAAAGACTGTGGAGGGGGGAGGGGATGAGCACAAGTAGTGAGGGAGGTTAAAGTAACAGGAAAAAGGTGAAGATACCATTATTTATCTGAAGTTTGGTTTCCAAGATAATTGAGGTAGCCATTTCTCTATCTCTTTTCGATATACGACTTTAGTCAAAAGTCAGCAAACTTTTTCAGGAAGTGGGTAGATAGTAAAGTTGACTACAAAGTCTCCATTGCAACTACCAACTCCACTATTGTAGCAGGAAGCAGCCACAGCCGTTATGAAAACTGAGCATGCCTGTGTTCCAATAAAACTAAACTTTTTGCATCTGTGCTTATGAGATGTATTAGTCTGGATTTTTCTTATAGTGTCTTTGTGGTAATGTCTTTGTTTCTTGTAATGTCTTTACTTGTTTTTGGTAATTCTGTCCTCACAGAATCAATTGGAAAATATATAGAATTGGCATTTCTTGTTTATGTATTTCATAGAATCCACAATGAAGTCATTTTGGGTCTGGAGTTTTATGGTGGGAAGGTTTTTAAAAAATTTTTTATTTAAATTCAATTTTTTTTTTTTAAAGATTTTATTTATTTATTTGACAGGGAGAGACACAGCGAGAGAGGGAACACAAGCAGGGGGAGTGGGAGAGGGAGAAGCAGGCTTCCCGTAGAGCAGGGAGCCTGATGCGGGGCTCGATCCCAGGACCCTGGGATCATGACCTGAGCCAAAGGCAGATGCTTAACGACTAAGCCACCCAGGCGCCTCTAAATTCAATTTTATGTATATGTTTATACTGTATTGTTAGTTTCAGAGGTAGAACTTAGTGATTCATCAGTTACATATAACACCCAGTGCTCATTACATCACGTGCCCTCCTTAATGCCCATCACCCAGTTACCCCATCTCCCCTCCAGCAACCCTCAGTTTGTTTCCTAGAGTTAAGAGTTTCTTACGGTTTGCCTCCCTCTCTGTTTTCCTTTTATTGTATTTTTCCTTCCCTTCCCCTATGTTCATTTGTTTTGTTTCTTAAATTCCACATATGGGTGAAATGATATGGTATTTGCCTTTCTGTGACTGACTTATTTCACTTAGCATAATACCCTCTAGTTCAGGTTTTTAACTATAAATTCAATTTATTTAATAGATATAGGGCTGTTATGAATTTGTCAGAATAACGCTTGTTAAGGGGAGCATGGGGTCACAGTTCAACAATAGACCATAACAGAAATTGAAATAGAGAAGTTTATTACTCACAGATCCTAGAAGTTCCTGGTATGCCTTGAGGAGTCACACGTGGAGGTTAAAGCATGGTGCAGAGAGAGGCAGGACCTGGGGCACATGCCTTATTAGGGTCTGCAGGTGAAGTGCTTTGGGGTTCCTAGGCCAAGACCAGATTGGTCAATTCAAATGAAAGAGCAGGGTTTTGGTAAGCTTCTTGGGACTTATATCTAAAGGATGCATAAAGAAAGGAAGGCATTGGGAGTCAGGAGACTGTTGGTCACAGGGCTATTGGCAAAGTCATATCAGGAATGTACATTTACTTATGACTTGGTGGACTGGTATCTAGGGCATGTGCTTATGAGATGGGGGCCAAGGTCAGTTTAAGGTCCCCGGAGGCTGCTTGGTCAAACAAAATGGGTGCTGTGGCAGCAAGACCATGGAATTGCTTTGTAAACTCTTGACAAGGGCTCTTCATATTATATCTTTCTGAATGAGCATCGGTAGTATGTGTCTTTCAAAGAATTTATGTATTTCACCTAAGTTTTAAAATTTGTTGGCATAAACTTGTTAATATAGCCTTTTATTTTCCTTTTATTATCTGTGCAATCTCTAGTAATTGTCTCTGAGAGACTAAGAAGGTATTTGGTTTTAAAAGAAGCAAATTTTCTCTTTTAATTAGTTATTTTTTGGTCTATTTAAAAGAACGCAATTTATTACAGAAAATTAATCTGTTTTGGAATGGGATATTAAAAGCCAGCTGGAACTTGATGGCTGCAACCATTTCTGATGTCTCTCCATGTGGAGAATAGCTCACAGTAAAGGGGTAAACTATCATACCTGCTCCTAGGCCTAGAGTTGGGGGTCAGCGTTGGAAATTACTGTTACTGGAATTCATGCTCGTTTCACTCAGTTTTTTTCTCTTCTGTAACTTCCAGGGCTCAGTATTACAACAGCTGCGGTAGAGAGTCTGTTATCTGGGAGATCCCTTCTCCTGCACTGTTTAGCCAGCCCTCCAAAAGGATCCAGAAGCTGGCACTGCCCAACAGATTCAAGAAAGAATATCTAATAAAGAGGTAGAGTACCACGATAATCTCCATAAATCCTAATTTCATTAAACCTCACAATATTTTTCTTATTATAGTGTATGTAGTTTCATAAACTAAAAGTTCACTTGTGTTTCAAAGGATCAAGGTAAAAACTCAAATGTATGCAGCAATTGTAGGTAATCAGAGGGTCATCACCAGTAATTACATTAGTGGGGTTTTTTGTTTGTTTTTTTTGAGAGAGAGAGAGAGACAGCATGCATGAGCAGGTTGGGGCAGGGCAGAGGGAGAGAGAATGTCAAGCAGGCTCCATGCCCAGCATGGAGCCTGACTTGGGGCTCAGTCTCACGACCCTGAGATCACGACCTGAGCTGAAATCAAGAGTCAGACACTTAACCAAATGAGCCACCCAGGTGCCCCACCAGTAATTACATTTGACTCAAATTGTGGTGAAACTAAAATTCACTCTGAACTTGACCATTGTCAGCCAATTCAAAGGAAATATGCAAATGAAATATTACATATGCAACATTACATATGAAACATATGCAAATGAAACAAATTTTTGCAGTTTGTAGAACTTGATGTTTCTCTTTTGTTTCTATGACTTTTCAAATGTTTTTCCTTTTGCTTTGAATGCTGAATTTCTCCTTGTCTTTAAAAGACAGCTGAGGTGATACTTCCACATGGGAGCTAAGATTGTGAGGGGGTTGTTGGAAAAATGTTAAGTCGATTAATGGAGTATGTATCGTGTACAATCACAGGGAGATGATAGTACCACTGTATAGTACTTTAGTCAAGACACCTTAAGTGTATGTGTCTACTTATGGATGTTATACCCTAAGAAACTGATAATAAACTTGAGACTATTCAGAAGGAGCTGAATGAAATGTTGAAGCCTCTGGAAACTATGTTACGTGAAAAATAGTTAAGAGAAATGACATGCTTAGCCTAGAGAAAGACCAAGGAAGCAGCGATAGCTGTGCTCAGATATTGAAAGGGTCAGCGTCTGAACGAGGAAAAGGAGGAAAAGTAAAATTACTTTGTGTTGATCCTAGAACTAGGTCTAGAACAAGGAATTTACAGAGCAGCAGGCATCAGCTAGGTGTAGGAAAATCTTGCTGACTAGCTCTCCAGAAACTAGAAATGTTTATCTGGAAAAGTCAACTGCCGCCTCCGCCCCAACCCCTGAAAATGCTTATTCAAGCACAGGCTGGAATGGTGAGTTTACATGGATTTTAGAAAAGATTCCTGCATTCAGAGAGAAATTGAACTGGACCGCTTGGGTCTTTTTCCATCACAGACTCCACATAAAATTTGTTTGCTTATTTATCAGTTCATTCAACAAAATCTGCTAATTTAGTTAAAATGTACATATAACCTGATAGTTATATAACTATATTCATTTATTTTATATTTTTTATATATCTGTATTTATAGTCCAGAGGAATGCTTTGTTAATATGTCACCACTTTTTAAAATTAATTTATTTTTTAAATTTAAATTCAGTTAATTCACATATAATGTGTTATTGGTTTCAGAGGTAGAGGTCAGTGATTCATCAGTCTTATATAACACCCAGTGCTCATTCTATCACGTGCGCTCCTTAATGCCTATCACCCAGTTACCCCATCCCCCCACCCACCTCCCCTCCAGCAACCCTCAGTTTGTTTCCTATAGTTAAGAGTCTCTTATGGTTTGTCTCCCTCTCTGATTTCGTCTTGTTTTATTTTTCCCTCCCTTCCCCTATGATCCTCTGTTTTGTTTCTTAAATTCCACATATGAGTGAGATCATATGATAATTGTCTTTCTCTGATTGACTTATTTCGCTCAGCATAATACCCTCTAGTTCCATCCATGCCGTTGCAAATGGCAAGATTTTAGTTTTTTGATGGCTGAGTAATATTCCACTGCGTATATAAACCACATCATCTTTATCTGTTCATCTGCTGATGGACGACATCTGGGCTTTTTCCGTAGTTTGGCTGTTGTGGACATTGCTGCTGTAAACATTGGGGTGCAGGTGCCCCTTCGGATCACAACTTGTAACTTTGGGATAAATACCCAGTAGTAATATGTCACCACTTTTTGAGAGACCTGAGTTTGATGTTTCATATAGGTGAAACCCCCTTGAATGTTAAAACTTTCTGTATTTTTAAGTTGTTTCCCTGCTTTCCTAAGCAGACTTCGCAGCTATTAAACATACATGTAACCTTTGTTCATTGGCTTGAATCTTTATTATGAACATCAACTCTTATACTTCAATACTGAAAACCTCCCAGGAGCTGTCTAAGTATGAAGCACAGTTTTTCTTTAGGCTAAGTATTCTGACTTCTATGCTTTTAGATTATTAAATATTTGCTTATAGTTTTCCTGTCTTTCTTTTTTTTTTTTTTTTTTTGGTCAGGGGAATGGTCTCTAGGCTCTTTTTTAAAAATTTAATTTAATTTCAATTCCAGTGTAGTTAGCATACAGTGTTATATAAGTTTCAGGTATACAATATAGTGATTCAGCAGTTCAATACATTACTCATTATTCATCAAGGTAAGTGTACTCTTAATCCCCTTTGCCTGTTTCACCCATCCCCCATCCACCTCCCCTCTGGTAACCATCAGTTTGTTCTCTATAGAGTTAAACGTCTCTTGGTTTGCCTCTCTCTCTTTTTTTTTTTTTTTTTTTACTTTATCCTTTGTTTTGTTTCTAAAATTCTGCATACAGGAGAAGTCATATGGTATTTGTCTTTCTCTGACTGGTTTATTTCACTTAGCATTAAACTCTCTAGATCTATCCATGTTGTTGCAAGTGGCAAGATTTCATTCTTTTTTATGACTGAATAATATTCATTGTGTACATATACCACATCTTCTTTATCCATTCATATACTGATGGACACTTGGCTGCTTCCATAATTTTAACTAGCCTCTTTTTTCCCAATTCTGTGCATTAGGAACAGATAACTAAGCTTGTTAGAATTGTGTGAGGGGGGAAAAAAGCAAGTGTTTAATGAAGACACACAGGGCTCTCCAATAAATGTATTATATGAACTCGGACTTTGTGTCATATATTTTAGCTGATTCACTAGAGGAGCTCAACAGCAGACTTGAATAGTCAGAAGAAAGAATCAGCAAACTTAAGGATAGGTTAATTGAGGCTATCTGAGGAACAGAAGGAAAAAGGAATGAAATAAAATTAACAAAGCCTCATGAACAAGTTGAATTTATCCCAGAAATACAAGAGTATGTTGGAATCAATAGATTACAATCAATATAATACATCAAATTAATAGAATAAGAAAACCAAAACCATGTGATCACTTCAGTAGACTCAGAAAAATCATTTGACAAAATTCAACACACTTTCACAATAAAAATTCTTAACAAACTAGGTACAGAAAGGAATTTCCTCAGCCTGATAAAGGGCATCTACAAAAAACCCACTGCTAACATAATAATTAATGGTGAAAGACTGAATGGTTTCTCCCTAGGATCAGGAATAAGACAAGGATGTCAGCTCTCCCAACTTTTGTTCAGCATCATACTGGAGATTCTAGTTAGGGCAATTAAGCAAGGAAAAGAAGTAAAAGGCATTCAGGTTGGAAAGGAAAAAGTAAAACTATGTCTATTAGGAAGGCACAGAATCCAAGAGCAATATACAAAAAAACAATTGTATATCCATTAGCAATGAGCAATCTGAAAATGAAGGTAGGAAAACAATTCTATTTGCAGTAGCACCAAAAAGAACATTATAATACATGTAATGCCATATTACTCAGCCCTTAAAAGGAAGAAAATTCTGACACATGCTCCAACATGGATGGACCATGATGACATTAAGCTAAATGAAATAAGCCAGTCACAAAAAGACAAATACTGTGTAATTGCATTTATATGTGGTACCAACTGTAGTCAAATTTGTAAAGAAAAAAGTAGTATGATGGCTGGCTGGGACCAGAGGGTGGGGGAAATTAATTGTTTAATTGCTGTAGAATTTCACAAGATCAAGAGTTCTGCAGATGGGTTATACGACAATGTGAATGCACTTAACACTACTGTACTATACACTTAAGAATGGGTAAGATGAGGGTGTCTTGGTGGCTGAGTCGGTTAAGCACCCAACTGTTGATTTCGGCTCAGATCATGATCTCATGGGTCGTAAGATCGAGTCCCGTATTGGGCTCCATGCTCAGTGGGGAGTCTGTTTGAAGATTCTCTCCCTCTGCCCCCTCCTACTTGTGCTCTCTCTCTCTTTCTCTCAAATAAATAAATAAATCTTAAAAAAAGAATGGCTAAGATGGTAAATTTTATGTTATATGTATTTTACTAAAATTAAAAATAATAAAAGAACAAAATACTTAACAAAAGAAGGTCAAGGCATGAACACTGAAGACTACAAACATTGTTAAAAGAAATCGAAGACTTAAATAAATGGAAAGACATTTCCTGTTCATGGATTGGAAGTCTTAATTTTGTTATGATGGTAACTCTCCAGATTGATCTACATATTCAGTGCAATTCCTATTGATAACCGGCTGCAATTTTTGGTATAAATTGACAAGGCAATTCTAAAATTCATATAGAAAAGCAAGGGACCTAGCATAGCGAGAAACAATCTTGAGAAAAACATATTGAAAACTTATTTATTTTTAAAGATTTTTTATTTATTTATTAGAGAGAGAGAGAGAGAGCATGAGTGGGGGGGACAGAGGGAGAGAGAGAAGCAGACTCCCCACTGAGCAGGGAGCCCAATGTGGGGTGCTGTCCCAGGACCCTGGGATCATGACCTAAGCCGAAGGCAGACGCTCGACCAACTGAGCCACCCAGGTGCCCCTGAAAACTTATTTAAAAGCTACAGTAATCAAGACAGCATGATACTGGCATAACAATAGACATATAAATCTATGGAATAGAACTGAGAGTCCAGAAGTTAATCCTTATATTTATGGTCAATTTATTTTTGACAAGAATGCCAAGACTATTTATTTATTTATTTGATTTTTTTTAAGATTTTATTTATTTATTTGACAGAGAGAGACAGTGAGAGAGGGAACACAAGCAGGGGGGCTGGGAGAGGGGAGAAGCAGGCTTCCCGCTGAGCAGGGAGCCTGATGCAGGTCTCAATCCCAGGACCCTGGGATCATGACCTGAGCTGAAGGCAGATGCTTAATGACTGAGCCACCCAGGAGCCCCGCCAAGACAATTTAATTGGGGGAAAGTAGTCTTTTAAACAAATAGTGCTGGGATAATTGGACATCCAAATGAAATTGAACCCCTACTTCACATCATACAGAAAAATTCATTTAAAATGGATCACAGCCTGGCTCCTTCAGAAGAGCATGTGACTCTTTATCTCGGGGTTGTGAGTTTGAGTCCTACATTGAGTGTGGAGATTACTGAAAAATAAAAAAATCTTAGGGGTGCCTGGGTAGCTCAGTCAGTTCAGTGTCAGACTCTTGATCTCAGCTCAGGTCTTGATCTCAGGTGGGCATGGAGCCTACTTGAAAAATAATAATAATAATAAAATAAAAAATTTAAAAATCTTAAAAAAAATAAAATGGATCACAGACCTATAAATATAAGAGATAAAATTATAAAAACCCTTAGAAAAACACAGACATCAATCTCTGTGACTTAGGCAATGGTTTCTTAGATATGACAACAAAAACACATGACAAAAAATAAATTGGATTTCATCAAAAGTAAAAACTTTTGTGCATCAAAGGACACTATCAAGAAAGTAAAAAGATAACCCACAAATTGGGAGAAAATATTTGAAAATCATATATCTGATAAGGGACTAGTATTCAGAATATATATATATATAATTTTTAGAACTATACAAAAAAAGTCAACACAATTTAGAAAATGGGCAAATTATTTGAATAGACATTTCTCCAAAGAAGACATACAGATGAACAGGAAACACATACGAAGATGCCAAATATCATTAGTCATCTTCGAAATACACATTAAAATGACAAGATACTACTTTAAACCTTCTAGAATGGCAATAATAATAATAATTAATAGAAAATTGTATTGGTGAGGATGTGGAGAAACTGAAACCCTCCTACATTGCTGGTTAGAATGCAAAATGGTGCAGCTTAATTGGAAAACCACTTTCTAGCTCCTCAAAATGTTAAGAATACAGTTATATGATCAGCATTCTATTTCTAGGCATGTACCCAAGAGAACTAAAAGTTTATGCTCACACAAAAACTTGTACATGAATATTCATAGCAGCATTTCATAATTGCCAGAAAGTGGAAACAACTCGAATATTTATCATGGATGAATGGTTAAACAAAATGTGGTAAATCATTTAATGGAATATTATTCAGCCATAAAAAAGAATGATGTGCTGCTACATGAGTCTTGAAAATATGCTAAGTGAAGGAAGCCAGATACAAAAGGCTGCATATTTGTATGATTCCATTTATTTGAAATTTCCAAAATAGGCAAATCCATAGAAACAGAAAATAGATAGTGGTTCTGGGGGCACAGGGTTGGGGAGTGAAGTAATGGAGAGGGACTGTTAATCAGTATGGGGTTTCTCTTTGGGATGATGAAAACATTCTGAATTTAGATAGTGACAGTAGTTACATAACTTTGTGAATATGCTAGAAACCCCTGAATTGTACACTTTAAAAAGGTAAACTCTATGGTATGTTAATTGTGTATCATTTTTAAAAACTAACAGACTACCCCTGGAGGGTAATCATATATTTATTTGTGAAAAACTTTTTTCATATTAGGTTTGTAGGTTTGTGGTTGATAGGTTTTTGTACCAGGAAAGGAATATGTGGGGAACAGCCTATGAAAATTGGCCAAGCTGCTGGGAGTTATGAGCAGCACCATCTCAAACTGCACTACAGAGGAGACTGGCTATCACAGAGGGGTCCTTGGTAGTGACTGGAATTTTTTATCTCAGGAATTTAATATGAGGTTTTGGTAGGAAGTAAAGTTTAAACTGCAAGTCTCAACCCATCAGTGGATCATGAAATTGATTCCAGTTTTTTTTTAATAAAATCAAATGAAATTTTAAAAATCAGAATACCTTGCTCAGGGCAAGCATTGTTTCATAATAATTTTGTTTCAGATACATGCGCGCACGCACACACACACAGATTTACATATACTGTATCACAATATAACTTCTTACTGTGGATCATAGTAAAAAAAACTTTAGGAAATACCAATCTGGTAGAAAAAAACACTAATGATTATGGGAAAAGAAGTTTCTGAGGTAGGAAAAATTATACATAATTGATCAGAGGTTGAGTACAGCAATGAAAAAATGCAATTATTTTTCCTCCAATGATTATAATATTTCATGTTCCATTTGCATATAGGCCTTACAATGATTACTTAACAAGAGATTCTCTTCAAATCTCTTATCCTTCTGCCCGGATATTACAACTCTCAATAGCCAAAGCCATAAATCCAAACTACGTTCCTCCAAAAAGGGTAAGTCCATCTGAAAGAAACAGTTCCTGATTGATTTTGTTAACAACACGTTTATAACTGTAACATGCTCTCCTCTTATTTCTAGGTATATTTTACTTTTCTCCCTGTTTATTTTCCCCTCTCATCATATGAACTTTTCTGCCTACCTCCTCTATGCCTATTGTGTCACCTAGGATTTGATCAGAGAAGCAGAACAACAATGCAGAATTAGACCATAAGCAATTATGGAAGCTGATAGAGAAGTCCATGGAAAGCTGTTTTGGCAGTTGGAACTTGGGTCTGGTTATAAATCTAGAAGCAATGACAGATAGTAGGGATAGGTCAGCAGCTACCTGGAAGGTATCTACCTCAGGGGAAACTATTACAGGTTCTTCAGGCAAGGGAACTCTAACCCCTTCAGGCAGGGGAAGTATGGCTGATTGTATTGGTAAGGAAGGTTCAGCAGTACTTAGGGGCTTAAAGTCCCCAGCTTTTTTGGAATCTGCCCATATATCCCTATCCCAATTTCCAAGGTCCTATTCCTTCCCAATCATTGCTCTAACTTTAACATAGGAGACCATACAAATTTGATAATTCAGTTTGCACTGTAATTAACCCACTCACAGAATTCGATTGTGAGCTTGGTTTTCAGAATTTTCATCCCTATGACCATAGAATATAAAGGTTTCTTTTAGGGAAGTTACAGAAACTTTCTGGTCCCTTACCCAGACATTAAGGTGGGAACTTAGAGGCCCGAGCCAGTCATTTCTTAACTCACTTTCTCTAGTGCACTTAGAGACAACCAACTAGGGAAGCCTGGGTTTGCTCGGTTGGCTAAGCATCTGCCTTCAGTTCAGGTCATGATCCCAGGGTCCTGGGATCAAGTCCCACCTCGGGCTCCCTGCTCAGTGGAGAGCCTGCTTCTCCCTCTGCCTGCCGCTCCCCCTGCTTGTGCTCTCTCTCTCTTTCTCTGACGAATAAATAAATAAATAAAATCTTAAATAAAAAGAAACAACCAACTAATCCCATTATACTTGTTTATTTCACTAAAATAATTTCTGGCAGCAGCTGCTTGGTCACCCAAAGTCTTGCTTTTTATTTTGCCAATGCATGCTATGGACTACCAGTACTTTTTTTTTTTTTAACTACTGGCAAAAGGATCATTAATACCTTTAAATCCAATCAGCTCAGAAAACAAATTACAGATAATCTAGAATCAATACAGAGAACCAGTTCTTAAAGTTGTGATTTGGTTATCTGTTGCTTCCTACCAAACTTAGTGGTGTAAAACAACAAGCATTTTATTACGCTCAAGGATTTTGTGAGTTAGAAATCTCTCAGCTGGGATATCTCTAATGGCTTGGTTGTCTGAAATGGTAGGGGGCTGAAAGTTCCTACCGTAGTCAGCTAGGGCTGCTATAACAAAATACCAAAGACTGGGTGGCTTGAAAGACATTTATTTCTCACAGTTCTGGAGACCAAGAAATCCAAGATCAAGGTGCCACCAGATTCTCTTGATGAAGATCCTATTCCTGGTTTGCAGCCAACCACCATCTTGCTGTGTGCTCCACATGACTTCTTCTTTGTGTGTGCACAGAGAAAGAGTTCTTATCTCTCATAAGGACACCAATCCCACTATGAGGGTTCTACCCTCATGACCTCATCTAAACCTAATTACCTCCCAAAGGCCTCACCTCCTACTATTATCACATTGAGGATTAGGACTTCAACGTATGAATTTGAGGGGGACATAAACAGTCTGTCCATAGCAACAGATGTATGTGGTGCCCAGGCTGATGTGACTTAAAGGCTAGACTCAGTTGGGAATATTCACAGGAGCACTTTCATGGGGCCTCTCCATGTGGCTGACTTTTCTCCGCATAGTGGCTATATTCTGAGAAGGAATATTCTAAAATGGAGTGTTTCAAGGGTGAGCATTCCAAAACAACCACGTGGCAGCTGCATGTTTTTTTATGATTTGGCCTTGGAAGTCACATAATGTCACAGTCATACTCTGCAGTCATACTCTGTTGATTGATACAGTTCCAAGTCACCGGATTCAAGGGGGCAGGGACACAAACCCCACCTGTCAATGAGAGAAGTGGCAAAGAATTTATAGCCACTCAAGAAAAAAACCTTGGTATCCTTGAGCATGGTTTTGTATACAGAAAAGACTGTTCAGAGGTATGCTCTTGATTTAAATAATTAATAGTCCATTTTTAAAACTTTAAAAATCTCTTTCTTAGGCTTTTACGTTTAGCTTGCAAGTTTTATTACACTGTTTATAATTCTAGCAGTCTTTAACAATGACTTTGAAGAGTTCTGAATAATGTTTGATTTGGTTTCTAAATGTAATCAAATACCTTCAAATAATTTAAATTATATTTGTTAATATTTTAATTTGATTTCTTTTTAAGCATTTTACTTCAACCATCTACATTAACAAACAAAATTTCAAATATTAAATACTATTTAAAAATCAAATATATCAAATTTATAAATATGGTGAACTTAAAGTTTCAATGTTATCAGAATGACATAAACTTAAGATTTCAACTTAATGTTATAATTCTAAGTCAAATACTCAATTATACGTTTCAAGTTGCAGTTGTAGGGTGAACACTCTAATAGACCAAATTCTCTTAAACATGGACATGCTTTTATTTTGTTTTGTTTTGTTTTGTTTTGTTTTAAAGGTTTTTTTATTTATTCATTCGAGACACAGAGATAGAGAATATGAGCAGGGGGAGAAGCAGAGGGAGGGGGAGAAGCAGGCCCCCCGCTGAGCAGGGAGCCCGATGCGGGGCTCGATGCGGGGCTGGATCCCAGGACCCTGGGATCATGACCTGAGCCGAAGGCAGACGCTTAACCATCTGAGCCACCCAGGCGCCCCTGTTTTGTTTTGTTTTTAGTAAACTCTACACCCAATGTGGGGCTCAGACTCATGACCCCAGGATCAAGAGTCACATGCTCCACTGACTGAGCTAGCCAGGCGCCCTCATGCACATGCTTTTAACTTTAGTAATATACATACTTTTTATTTTAATAATTTCTAAGTTACTGAAAAAATGCAAGAAGTAACATTTTGTTCCATTTGTTTTTTCATTCTCTCTCCTCCATGTAGGGTGTGTGTATGTGTGTGTGTGTGTGTGTGTATTTAATTTTTTTCCTGAATCATTTTTGAGAGGTACAGACATCATACACCCATTTTCCTAAATACTTCAGTGTGTATTTCTTAAGAACAAGATCATCATCTTATGTAACCACAGAATTATTATCAAAATCAGGAAGTTTAATTGATAAATACTCCATGGTCCATGTCCAAATTTCATCAATTGTTGCACTACTTATTCTTTTTTTTTTTTTAAAGATTTATTTATTTATTTATTTGAGGGGGAGAGAGAGAGAGCAGGGGGAAGGGGCAGAGGGAGAGGGAGAGAGTTAAAATCTCAAGCAGACTTCCCACAGAATGCAGAGCTCGACACAGAGCTCCATCTCACAACCCCAAGATCATGACCTGAGCCAAAATCAAGAGTCAGACGCTTGACCAGCTGAGCCACCCAGGTGCTCCATTGCACATACTTATTCTTAACACAAAGTATTAATTCTATGATTTTGATTCTCTTAACTTTTTTACAGTTAATGCTGAATCTTCCCAGTTTTAAAATACACATTCCCACAAAGGAAGCCAAGTTACTGTTACAGGTACCTTAGGTTACTTGTCACCAGAGACTTTGGATGGATGAACTGTAGAGGTCTTTTTTTTTTTTAATTTTATTTATTTACTTGAGAGACAGAGAGTTCGAGAGAGAGAGAGAGCATGAGGAAGAGGGAGGGAGAAGCAGGCTCCCGGCTGAGCAGGGAGCCCGACGTGGGGCTTGATCCTAGGACCCCAGGATCATGACCTGAGCCGAAGGCAGACGCTTAACTGACTGAGCTACCCAGGCTCCCCTGTAGAAGGTCTTTTACCTCTGTGAATGTCATACTGAGTCTCTTTTTATGGTAACTTTGTCAGAGACTACAAAACTTAAAAAGTGTTGGTTTCATAACTCACTTAGTTCATATCTATCATTCTCTCTACTTATAGATGTCCGAAGCTCCTATTCAGACTAATCAACCCGTGTAGATTTTTTAAATCGTTGACTCAAGAGATTTTGACTTTGAAGACTCTTATTTTATATTTAGCAGATACCTTTGAGTATTGACCACCTGTACTCTGCATATCTCACATGGCTTTATCTAACTTACTGTCCTAATTTATAAGGTCATTTTACCAACATGTTCCTCCCCAATCATTCTCAATCTGATTATTTTCTGAGAACAAAAATTTGAGAAGTAAAGTTACCAGATTAAGTGTATGAACATTTTTGAGGTGATTCATATATTATCCCAAAATGTGTTCCAACAAAAGTGATTTTGATTTACATATTCACTTGCATTATTTGGGCTGACTTTTACACTGCACTCTTGCCAACATTAGATATTATTTATTTTACAAAATGTTAATTTTAAAAATGCTATCTCATTAATAAAAATGCTTTCATTTTTCTGATTACTAATAAATTTAATAGTTCCCAACATTTATTTACCTGTGTAGTTTTCTTTTGTAAACTTGTCTATTCGTGGCTTTATTTATTTTTCTACTGGTCTGTATATTTTTTATTGATTCATAACAGTTCTTTACATATTAGAGGTATTCTTCGTCATATGTCTATGTATTTTTCCCAGCTTATATTTTGAAATTCTGGAGTTATAATTGATATAAAATGCATAGATCTTAAGTGTATAGTTTAATGAGCTTTTAACAAATGTATATATCCATTCAATAACCACCTCAATCAATATACAAAACATTATCCCCAAAATTTTCCTCCTGTTTCTAGTCAATTCCACTCTACCCCTGCCCTAGAGTCAACCACTTCCAGATTCCTATCACCATAGATTAGTTGTATTTATTATTCTTTGTAGGTTTATATAAGATTTATATTATTTCTTCCTCTTAAATATTTGATAGAATTTACTATTGAAGCAATCTGCGCTTAGTGTCTGTACAATTCCATGAAGTACTAATTAATCATTTCCAATAAATAAAGCTTTGTCTCCTATCAGACTCTGGGAAAATCAAAGAAATATATGACAACCGCTGTTTTCAATTAAGGCTTATAATCAAAAAAGGAAATAAATCATTCATTTACTCAATTCATTAAACAAGTATTTCTTAATCAATTATATAATACAGGATACAACAAGAATAATAAAACCGTTCCTTAAAGTAAATTTCAATTTAGAAGAAACCATAGACCTATAGGTAAATAATTAAGATTATTTGATACTCATAAAAGAGAATAAATAAAGTATTGAGAGATATCAGAAGAAGAGTGGGAAAATCCAAGAAAGATTCTCTTATCATGGAATTGTGCAGACAGATAGGATCTTAGGTTTGAATCCCAGCTGTGCAACCTATTCACTATAAAAACTTAAGTAAATTTCTGAACTTCATATAGTACCTTAGTTTCTCCATGAGTGAAATGCAAATAAAAATGATACCCTAGGTGAGGAATAAATGAATTAGTACATGTAAAACACTGTCAGTATCATCACTGTCTTAACACAAAAAGGGATTTGCAACATACCTTCTATATTATTTTTCTGTCCACAGTTAAAACCTTATTTTATTTCCAATTATTGATTATATTCCCTCTCAAAGTCTTGTGGTAAGTTTTGAGTTTGAATACTAGTAATTGAAATAGAAGACCATGTAAATTGAACACATTTCCACAATTCAGACAGTGAGAAATGACTTGGGGGACTAACAGCATTGTCTATGGAGAATGTGATTCTGCCTTTCTTCCTCTTGGCTTTGGTTTCTTTTTCTTACCTGTTCCAATTAGAAGAGAACCACTTGAATTCACTTTAAGTATGGGGATTTGTGATAACGTGAGTCCCAGTTTCCAAAGGGCAAAAGCAGTTAAGAACAAAGCAGAGCTCCCCCCCTTAGACTGTGTTCTCATGTAGTAGGCCTGAGCCTTCCCTCTTGGCTGAGTTTTTCATTCCACAAATCAGCATTACCATTTATCTCTTAGTCAATATGTAATGTTGCCATTTCCTCCCCATCTTTAGTTTAACAGTAAGTTCCTGAAAAGCTGGGTTGGATTCCATACAACCTAATTTGAGAAAGACTGAAATTGATCCTTTCAGCTATGATCATGGGTTACTGCAAGACTCTCATCCTTTCTGCTGGATTTGCTGAGAATTCTGGTCCAGAGGTCAGACAGTTCTTTGTAACCTTGATGGAGATGGTATTTATTATTTGATACTTACAGACCCTATTTTGTTTTTCTCCCCTAGATTGAAACCGAGATTTCAGTTCCTGCCCTGACTGCTGTTGCAACTCCAAGAACTGTAGACCTTGCCCATCCAAGGATCAAGATCGAGGGTCTGTGCTTTGAAAGAGAACGAACTGAACTGCCCATCCGTCCTGTAAGCCACCACTGCCTTGGCATCCTTCACCTCACTTTTTGGTTGTTCCTGGGGTGCTGTTTTGCTACTATAGTGCGTAGGCCAAGGTCATTGGGAAAGATAATCTTGAAAGAGTGGTCTGTGGCATGAAGGAAGACCTAGCTGCAAGATATGTAGAGAGACTGGGGATAGAGGGCAAAGAGCATGGGCTTTGGAATCAGTAAGAGCTGGGTTCAAATTCCAGCCTCACCACTAGCTCTGTGATGTTGTGACAGTGTTCCTGAGCCTTATTTATTCATTCAAGTATTTGAATGCCTACTGTGTGCCAGCCACCATTCCCAGTGAACAAGATGGAGAGAGACAAAAAATAAGGGTCGAAGGCGATGAAGAAAATAAAATAGGAAATGACTGACTATGGGTGAGGGTGGGGAATAAGCTACTTTGTATACGGTAGTCAGGGAAAGGCTCTCTAAGGATGGGATATCTGGTGTGAAACCTGAGTGACAAGAAGGAGTCAGCTAGGTGAAGGTCTGAGAAAAGAATATTCTAGTAAAGGGAAGAACATGTGCCAGAGTATTAAAGTGGGGATGACCTTGAAGTTGGGTGGAACAAGGTGAGCAAAGAGATTATAAAGTTAACAGTTCCCACTGGGAGGTCTGTTGTGATTTGAAATAATAGAGAAGGCATTGGTACTCAGCATAGAGCCTCGCACATTCAGTGGCCTCCCTCCCTCTTCCTCCTTGACACTCCCCTCTATTCATTGTAGTGACAACTTGGTGCCCAATACAATTGAGTTTTCAGTAAATATCTAATGATCATGTTGCCAAGGAGGTTGGATAAATTTTACCCTCTAAGAACTGAGGATATGATATGGAATTCAGTTAGGAAATAAAACTAGCCTGGGATTCAAAACCCCTCAAGAAAGCATCTTGAGTTTGCTAAAGTGACTTGCCTTGTGACCCTTGGACAAATCACTTTATTTTCAGTTTTTTGGTATATAAAATGGGGGTTACAGTTATTTTTCTTTAGTTGCTAGGTTTGTTTGGGAGTTTATAAAAGATCTTTTTAAAAAGTGATACCACTGCAGATAATCATACTCTTAGAACCCCAAACAAGTCCATACCAGTGCAAAATAGTACTTTCAGGGCTACAGAGGGGTGTTTGTTATCCATCGTGATTCTTGCGAGTGAGCATTTAAGAGAGAGAGAATAGGAGCTGTATGTCATCCTTCCAATTTTACCAATATAGCAACATAATAGAAAAGCAACCTGGCAGGTGTGATTTTCAAAGACCAGAAGGAGTTGATCAATCAATCAACATATATTCCACACCCGTTATGCACTTACTCTAGCTTTTGGCAAACGTGTATTTCTTTTTTTTTTTAAAGATTTTATTTATTTATTTGAGACAGAGAATGAGAGAGAGAGAGAGAGCACATGAGAGGGGGGAGGGTCAGAGGGAGAAGCAGGCTCCCTGCCGAGCAGGGAGCCTGATGCGGGACTCGATCCAGGGACTCCAGGATCATGACCTGAGCCGAAGGCAGTCGCTTAACCAACTGAGCCACCCAGGCGCCCGCAAACATGTATTTCTTTCAAGAAGTTTATATTCTAGTGGGGAGAAGCAGACAATAAACATACCGACAAAGAGATAAGTGAGCAAAGTGAGGTGTTGGTAAATGCTATAAAGAAGATTGAATAAGTGTACTGTAGAGGAGGGTTATCAGAAAGGTTGATGTATCTTGGATGGTGAAGGAAGATGTCCTTGAGAACGTGATGTTTGAGTCTAGAGACTTGAATAATGAAGAGCAGCCATGACAAAGTTGAGGAAAGAAGCTTTCAAGCAGAGGAACTAGCAGGTGCAAAAGTCCCAAGGTGGAAAGAGCTGGATCAGAGGGGCTTTGTGTGGCAAGGATCATCGTGATCAAGGTGGGGAGGGGAGGCAGATGAGGTCAGAGCAATGGGATAGCAATCAGATCATGTAGGGCCTTCTAGGCCACAGTAGGGGGTCTAAATATTATTCATAGCAAAATGGGAAACCACTAGAAGGTTTTAAAGCCTGAGAGTGACATAATCTGACTTGGGCTTCAGAAAGTACATACCTCATAGGGTTATTATGATGATTAAGTGGGAATAATGTAGGTGCCCCACTTAGAACACTGTCTGGCTCATGGAATACACTCATTAAATGCTCATTCTCTTCCTCAGTAACTGGTATGTGAAGGCTAGATCGTACAGAGCAAAAATGGAAGCAGGGAGACTAGTGAGGAATCTGCTGCAGTAATCCAGGAGAGAATCCTGGATGGTGATTCAATTAGGGCCATCACTGTAAAGAGAGGGAGATGTGAAAATTGGGATATATTTTTGTATCTTTTTGCTTCCACTATAGATATCCCGTGCTGCCTTGCTATACAAACCTAGCCCTCGAATAATGGCTCTAGCTAAGGCCAGGCCTCTTCATCAAGATTATCTACCTGACCGTGATGCCCACTGGCCAGTATCTTATGCTGCTATCCATTGCAAAATATCTCCTAGAATTCAAGAACTAGCTAATCCAAATACAAGGTATGTCAATTTATTGCTAAGATGGGACAGGAAAGCTGGGGGTGCTAGGGAGAGGGAAAAATTAACCTAATAAGACCAATGAAAGTAATCGTAGAAATACAAGAAATTTTCAAAAACATCTCACTTGTTACATTAATTGTGACAAATCTATGGTCTTACCATAAATAGAAGGCAGCAGTTAAAGGGTTAGTGGACTAGTGAAACTTAGATATAGGAAACAATTCTGTAAGGGTGGATATGGGATTATTTATCTAACGTATTGTTAAGTGAAACAAGTACATAACAGAGCACACAATGCTAAGAATACTCTAAGAAAATAGGTACGTGCCATATATTTGCTTGCAGGTGCCTATAATCTCAGAAGAGTATGCAAGAAGCTAGTAACAATGCTTACTTTTGGGGGGCCCGAGGGAACTTGGGTGGGAGGAAGATTTATTTTTTATTAAATAGGGCTTTTGTGTTTTTTCATGTTTTTGCATCATGTACATGTATGACCTACTTGAAGTAAATAATACATTCAACAAAGAAGAAATGGACTCTAATTCCTGTTTACTTTTTAGAAGATTTCTTAACTTGCCTGAACCTCAGTTCATATTGTTTCCTTCATGAGATAATGCCTGATTCCCCTTTTAAGCATCATCAGGAAAACCTAGGAGAAGCTGAAAAAGTCACAGAAGTCTTCAGCTCAGGGAACAGGGAATGTGTTCATTCTTAAATAATATTTTTAAATTTTTATAATGTGTTTTGCCTTTAAAAGAAATAAAGTTCAACAGCAATGAAACGAAGCTCATTCTCTGTTCATTGACAAAGGAAAGGGAAAAATAAGATCAAGTACTCAGGGTCTACCCCAGTGGCAAAGTTATTATTTGGCGGTAAGGTGCTAAGTGTGGGAACTTCAAAAATTTGATTTAAGTCCACCAGAGGACTACTGGGCTTGTTTTAACATTACCCAATTATTGAAAACTTTCCAGAATTAACTTTCTGTGGAAAGAGCCAAGGCTTTGGAATCTGATAGATACATGAATCTGGATTTGACCACAGGTCATTTTTATAACTTCCCGGAGCCTTCATGTCCTTCTCTATACAATGGGGGTCATGACACCTGTTTCATGGGGCACTTATGAAAAATCAAAACAGAATAATATCATAGAGCCTAACACACATAGTGGATGGTCAAGAAATGTTAGTTCCATTTTCTGTTCATTTTTTTTCAGGTCGCATTCTTTTTCCCCCATTTCAGGTCTCCCGTGCACATTATATATTATGATCCAGATGTCTTTAAAGTCAAGCCAGCTGCTTTGAAAACACAGTGTTCTCCAAGGATCCATGAGTTGGCAGAACCTCTTGTGCGTTAAATACAGAAAGCCACGTCAGTCAGACTCTAGTTATGTGTCTAGAAAACATATTAGGTGACTTAGTTCCCTACTCTGGTCCCATCACCTTATATTCCCACATCCCCCCGAAAACCATAGAGACCTCCAGGGAACACCACTGTGACCATCGAATAGCAATTCCTGCTGTTACCTGTAGTCATGTCTTTAGCAGATTTGGAGACTCGAGCACGCAATAAAAGAGAAACAGAGAGCCTGCCTTATCCTTACTATATCTCCTCACAAGCATCTTGGCCATCTCATTGCTCTGACTGACCTGAAGAAACACTTCCTTATGTTTGCTGGGTTTGTTTTTCTTTTCCTGGAGAAATCCATATTCCCCAGACTCTGCTCAGTCCCTGCTCTAATAAGTCCTGGGAATTGAAATAATTCTTTGTGTTGCTTTTCCAACCTCCCCTCCTTAACGGAGAAGTAACACTGAAATGGCGAAACCTTTTGGGATAACTTGAAATGCGTTTCATAATCTGTAGATGAAGTTTAGGGAACAGGTTACCTTAAATAATCACCCCTGCCCCAATCTCTGTTCCTTCACTCAGACTGCGTCGTTTATCAGGAATGACAGAGAAAGCAAGGTATTTGGTAAGCATTATAATTCTCTGTCAAATTACATCTGCCCAGAGGTTTTTTTTAATTTAATTGTTTTGTATTTACCCCAAAGATACAAATGTAGGGATCTGAAGGGGTACGTGCACCCCAATGTTTATAGCAGCAATGTCCACAATAGCCAAACTGTGGGAAGAGCCAAGATGTCCATCGACAGATGAATGGATAAAGAAGATGTGGTGTATATATATACATATATATATATATATATATGTATATATATATGATGGAATATTATGCAGCCATCAAAAGGAATGAGATCTTGCCATTTGCAATGACGTGGATGGAAACGGAGGGTGTTATGCTGAGCGAAGTACATCAATCAGAGAAAGACATGTATCATATGACCTCACTGATATGAGGAATTCTTAATCTCAAGAAACAAACTGAGGGTTGCTGGAGTGGTGGTGGGTGGGAGGGATGGGGTGGCTGGGTGATAGACATTGGGGAGGGTATGTGCTATGGTGAGCACTGTGAATTGTGCAAGACTGTTGAATCACAGATCTGTACCTCTGAAACAAATAATGCAATATATGTTAAGAAAAAAAAAAAGAAGATAGCAGGAAGGGGAGAATGAAGGGGGAGAAATCGGAGGGGGAGACGAACCATGAAAGATGATGGACTCTGAAAAACAAACTGAGGGTTCTAGAGGGGAGTGGGGTGGGAGGATGGGTTAGCCGGGTGATGGGTATTAAAGAGGGCACGTTCTGCATGGAGCACTGGGTGTTATGCACAAACAATGAATCGTGGAACACTACATCAAAAACTAATGATATAATGTATGGTGATTAACATAACAATAAAAAAGTAAAAAAAAAATTTGTTTTATTCTCTCCATGGATCAGTATTTTACAAATGAAACTAAGTTTTATGACATATCTAGATTTACATGAAAATGAACTTATCTGAAAACCAATTTTACAGATGGATGAGTTCATCTCCATTGCTTTGTGTTAAGGAAATAACTAGTGTTATGGAGAGGCAATATTATATAGTAGTTTTGAACTTGCATTTTGGAATCAGGCAGACCTGGCTTAGTCTCCCCCATGGATCATTTATGCCAGGTATGTGATTTTTTTTTTTTCAAAGATTTTATTTATTTATTTGACAGAGAGAGACACAGTGAGAGAGGGAACACAAGCAGGGGGAGTGGGAGAGGGAGAAGAGGCTTCCCGCCGAGCAGGGAGCCCGATGCAGGGCTCGATCCCAGGACCCTGGGATCATGACCTGAGCCGAAGGCAGACGCTTAACGACTGAGCCACCCAGGCGCCCCTAGGTATGTGATTTTGAACAAATTTCCTACCCCCCTCCCCGTGCCTGTTTCTTTATGTGTAAAATGGGTTCTGCTGCATTATTATAAAGATTAAATAAGAAAATTATGGGGGCGCCTGAGTGGCTCAGTCAGTTAAGTGTCCGACTTGTGATTTCAGCTCAGGTCATGATCTCAGGGTTGTGAGATCAAGCCCCTCATCCAGCTCTGTGCTCAGTGGGGAGTCTGCTGCTTTCCCTCCCTTTGCCCTTCCCCTTACTTGCATTCCCTCTCTCTCTCTAAAATAAATAAATCTTTTTAAAAAAAATTATGTAAAATATGAATTGGAAAAAAAATTGTTTACAAATTTAGTTCCTTTGGTCTTCTGAGGGGGGGTGGCATAGTTCATATCAATGGGAAAATAAATATCTTTATGGCTTGATTGATACATTGAATGAATGTTTGTTGAGTGTCTTTGCTTTGCCAGGCACTGTGCCAGGCATTGGAGATAATCACACTAACCCCAACAGATGTGGGCTCTGCTTTCATGGACTATTAGCCAATTGGGAGAGATGGATGTAATTCAAATATTCATAAATGTAAAATTACAGCAGTGGCAAAGTGCCATGGCAGAGAGGTTATAATGCTATGAAATAACAGAATAGAGAACTCTGACTCCCTTGGGAGGGCAAAGGAAGACCTCTTTAATGAAGGGACAATTGGGCTGGAATCTAAACATTGAGTAAGGTTAACTAACCAAATAGGGGATGGGAAGTCAGTCCAGGTAGTGAGAACATATGTTTAGTGGACATTTGTTGATTTGGGGGCCATCCTGCATCCATTTCTCCTCCTTCTGGTAAGAACTCCCAATTTTCTTTTGGAGAATTACTTTGTCTTCATTGTTTAAAGCTTTACTGGTACTTTTTTAAAAATATATTTATTTGAGAGAGAGAGAGCACACAAGCAGGGGGTAAGGGGCAGAGGGAGAAGGAGGAGCAGACACCCCACTGAGCAGGGAGCCCAAAGCAGGGCTCAATTCCAGGACCCTGAGATCATGACCTGAGCCAAAGGCAGACACTTAACCGACTGAGCCAGCCTGGGCTTTGGATCTTACGGAGAGTGGTGCAAGGGGTGGGGGGTATAGTCGGAGCTGATATATCCCAGTAGTGGTGCCCTGATGAGACTTCCTTTTGCTCCTACCCTCTGTGTCCCTGGAGCTACTCTGACCCTTCACCTATTCCTTTGACTCAGAAGCTGCCCACAGCCATCTAGTAAATCCCCTGTGGCAGGTGGGCAGATGTATTGGGGACTGAAAGAAAGCCAGTTTCACTCAAACAGAGGTAAAACGGGGTTACACTAAGCAAGAGGAGCAGAAGGATGGGAGCCAGAACATGCAGGGCCCTGGAGGCCATGTTGAAGACTTTAGTTTTTATCCTAAAACCTGTGAGAGTTGTTGAAGTAATGTAAGCACAGGGATAATGTAATCAGGGTTGCTTTTTGAAAAAATCTCCTTGGACAAAAAAACTGGGGAGGAGACAGTAGAAGTAGGTAGACCAGGTAAGGAGGCTATTTAGTAGATCGGATGAAAGATGAAAATAGTTTGGTGGTACCGTAGTAGAGATGGAAAGAAGTGACAAACTTGAGATTTGAGGAAGTGATTTTTTTTTTTTAAAGATTTTATTTATTTGACAGAGAGAGACACAGCGAGAGAGGGAACACAAGCAGGGGGAGTGGGAGAGGGAGAAGCAGGCCTCTCGTGAAGCAGGAGCCCGGTGCGGGGCTCGATCCCAGGACCCTGGGATCATGACCCGAGCTGAAGGCAGACGCTTAATGACTGAGCCACCCAGGTGCCCCGAGGAAGTGAATTTTTATAGGATTTGGTGATGGGTTGGATATGGTATGGGAGAGAGGGAAGCATTTAAGATAATCCCTGGATTTCTAAACTATGAAATAAGATAGAAGTGTCTTAATATACAAATGGACAATGGCCTGGTCATAAATGACAATAGAACTCTGACTTACAACCTTTGCAGCGACCACCAGGTCAGGAATCTAAACTACAACCTCTTTAGCAATTAGCCCAGAAGGGTCAGGATCTGGTCAATGGTCCTTACTGGTGCCTATTTTTGCCCCCACTTCCAAGTCAGGGCCAACCAGAGAGAGCCAAATATACTCCCTAAGCCAGTCACACAGGATGCCCTATTTCTAGTTAGCTCCTCTCCAACTTCCCCACGCCAGCAGCCTTTAATCAGAGCATACCCAAAGCCTCCTCCGTGTTCCCTCTAAAGCTTTAACACTTCTCTGCCTTTGAATCTCTGCCAGATGCAAGCGATGATGGCTGACTCACAATAGCAAGCCCTAAATAAATAGCCTGGTGTGTCTTCATTTGGGTAATCTTTATTTCCACAATTTATCCCTTCACTGGGAGAGGACCAGAAGAGGAAAGTAGAAAAGCATGTGTTTAGTTCTGGATACTTAGATTAGAGGATGCCTTTGAGATGCTTTGAGCTCAAAGGAGGTGCCAGGTGCAGGGCTATCTTATGACTTGCATGTCCCCTAGGCATTTTGCCTTTCTGGGTTCTTCCTTAAAATAATATGAAAAATTACATTTTATGACTGCGTTGGTATAAAGATGGACATATTAATATTATATATTAAAAATATTTTTTACTAGAAGTTTCTCTTTCCCTTCTCATTTAAAACTACATTTTTGTGAGCTCCTAAAAATACTATGAGCTATAGGCATTGGGCCTACTGTGCCTATCTGAGGAGGTCCTGGCCCGTGGCCTCCCTTGGCAGCAGAGACATACCACAGGCAGTAAGGAGAGGGAGCCTGAAGATACATGTTCTTTCGTAATTTGTGTTGGTTTTTCTTTTCCATCTGGGAGGGGCTGCCAGATGGGAAACTTCCCCACCCATAGCAGTATGCATCTGCCTGCCGGCTCTCTGTTGCCAAGGTGTGGTCGGTCAGCTAGAACTTCCAGGATGTTGAGCATCCTGAGCCGGATTGCAAGACAGGGCAGGCATAAGACTGGGGACAGAAAAAGGTGGCTGTGTGCAGTAAGGGAGCAGAAAGAAGCAGTTTGTTTTCAGTGTGAAGCGGTGGGCAAAGTCACCCCAGGCTAGGGACACAATGGTGGCTGTCAGGCAGCCACTCTGTGGAAAACGGCTGTGGCTCAGGCAGGTGGACATCAAAGGAAAGCAGTAACAGACCCCAGGTAACACACCTCTTTTTGTTTAACAATTTAAGCAGGTGGGAGTGCCTCAGGGTTTAGAGAGTTTGAAAACACCACATTCCTGGCTTCAGCAAGCTTAAAGCATAGCCTAGCTCAGGAAGCCATTTGAGTTCCAAGATCATCACCACGTGGTTGATGATTGGTGGAGAAAGAGTAAGTGACTTTATTGTATGATTTCAAATATACAGGGAGGAAGTGTAGACTTGTGACTGGATGTGTACTTTCTGGAAGAAGAATGCAGGATTTCAACCCTGGACCCACCACTCACTAGCTCTGTGTCTTCAGATAAATTAACTAACCTTTCTGGGCCTCAATTTCCTCACTTGTAAAATGGCGGTAAGAATAGTACGGTCAAATGTTTTCCCGCAAAGCACCACCAAAGAGCTTGTGAATGAGGCAAAGTTGAGTTTATAGCTTACTAAGATAAGGGAGATCGCTACCTTCATCGAATGTTGGCCACATCTGGTAAGGAAAGGGCAGTGGCGAGGTATTTATGAGTTTGGGAGCAGTTAGGACTGGGCAACGGATTGATAGAGATGGCAAGGCAAGAGTTTCTGAAGGAGCCTTCGAGAATTGAGACCAGTGAAATACTTTCAGGTCAATAACAAAAGTTATTTGCAACTTTATCTTTTTAGGCAAGAGTTTTCTAAAGCTATATCACTGAAGGCAGTAGCGTAGTGCAAGTCATGTTAAGGTAGAAGGTAAACCATGCTGGGGTACAGGCGCATCTCAGAGATGTTGCAGCTTTGGTTCCAGGCTACCGCAATAAAGCGACTATTGCAGTAAAGTGAGACAGATTTTTTAGTTTCCCAGTGCACATAAAAGTTATGTTTATACTATACTGTATCTATTAACTATGCAGTAGCATTAATGTCTAAAAAACACTGTACATATCTTTTTAAAAAGATTTTATTTATTTATTTGAGATAGTGACACAAGCAGGATTGAAGGGGAGAGGCAGAGGTAGAACCAGGCGTTCCTACACTGTACATATCTTAATTTAAAAATACTTGCGGGGGGCGCCTGGGTGGCTCAGTTGGTTAAGCGACTGCCTTCAGCTCAGGTCATGATCCTGGAGTCCCGGGATCGAGTCCCACATCGGGCTCCCTGCTCAGCAGGAAGTCTGCTTCTCCCTCTGATGCTCCCCCCTCTCATGCTCTCTCTGTCTCTATCTCATTCTCTCTCTCAAATAAATAAATAAAATCTTTAAAAAAAAAAAAAAACCACAGGTCCATCCTTAAAAAATAAATAAATAAATAAATAAAAATACTTGCGGGGGGCGCCTGGGTTGCTCAGTCGTTAAGCCTCTGCCTTCGGCTCAGGTCATGATCCCGGGGTCCTGGGATGGAAGCCTGCGTCGGGCTCCCTGCTCAGGGGGGAGCCTGCTTCTCCCTCTGCCTCTCCCCCTGCTTGTGTTCCCTCTCTCGCTGTGTCTCTCTCTGTCAAATAAATAAATAAAATCTTAAAAAAAAATACTTGGGGGTGCCTAGGTGGCTCAGTTGGTTAAGCATCCAACTCTTGATCTCAGCTCAAGTCTTGATCTCAGGGTTGTGAGTTCAAGTCCCACATTGGGTTCCATGCTGGGTGTGGAGCCTGCCTTAAAAAAAAAAAGTATTGCTAAAAAAAGTATTAGCATCATCTCAGCTTTCGGTGAGTTATAATCTTTTTGCTGGTGAAGGGTTTTGCCTTGATGGTGGAACACTGCCGTGGTTGTTGAAGGTTGGGGTGGCTGTGGCAATTGCTTAAAATAAGAAAACAACGAAGTTGCCACATCAATTGTCTTCCTTTTACAAACAATTTTTCTGTAGCAGTGATGCTCTTTGATAGCATTTTGCTCACAGTAGAACTTCTCTCAACATTGGAGTTAATCCTCTCAAACCCTGTTGCTTATTTATAAGTTCATGTAATATCCTAAATCCTTTGCTATCATTTCAACAGTCTTCACAGCATCTTCACCAGGAGTAGATTCCATCTCAAGGAACCACTTTCTTTGCTCATCCATAAGAAGTAACTCCTCATCCCTTCAGCTTTGTCATGAGATTGCAGCAATTCAGTCCCATCTTCAGGCTCCACTTCTCATTCTCGTTCTCCTGTTATTTCCACCACACCTGCACTTACTTCCTCCACTGAAGTCTGGAACCCCTCAAAGTCCTCCATGAGGGTCGAAATCCACTTCTTCCAGACTCCTATTCATGTTGATATTTGGATCTCTTCCCATGAATCACAAATGTTCTTAATGGCATCTAGAATGGTGAATCCTTTCCAGAAGGTTTTCAAATTACTTTGCTCAGATCCATCAGAGGAATCACTATCTGAGGCAGCTATAGTCTTATGAAATGTATTTCTTCAGTAATAAGACTTGAAAAAAGACCCACAATGATCCCTTGATCCATGGACTGCAGAATGGATGTTGTGTCAGCAGGCATGAAAGCAACATTAATCTCATTGTCCTCTCCATCAGAGCTCTTGGGTGACCAGGTGCATTGTCAATGAGCAGTGATATTTTCAAAGGAATCTGTTTTTCTGATCATTAGGTTTCAACAGGGGGCTTAAAATATTCAGTAAACTATGTTGGAAAAAGATGTGCTGTCATCCAGGCTTTGCTGTTCCATTATAGAACACAGAGTTGATTTAGCATAATTCTTAAAGGCCCTAGAACTTTTGAAATGGTAAATGAGCACTGGCTTCAATTTAAAGTCGCCAGCTGCATTAGCCCCCAACAAAGGCCTGTTCTTTGAAGCTTTGAAGCCAGGCATTGACTTCTCCTCTTTGACTCTGAAAGTCCTAGAGGCGTCTTCTTCCAATATAAGGTTGTTTCATCTACATTAACAATCTGTTGTTCATTCTAGCCACCCTCATTCACTCTCTTAGCTGGATCTTCTGGGGAACTTGCTGCAGCTTCTAATCAGTACTTGCTGCTTCACCTTGTACTTTTACGTTGTAAAAACAGCTTCCTTCTTTAAACCTCATGGATCAACCTCTGCTAGCTTCAAACTTTTCTTCTGCAGCTTCTTCACCTCTCTCAGCCTTCATGAAATTGAAGAGTCTCAGGGCCTTGCTCTGGATTAGGTTTTGATTTAAGGGAATGTTGTGGCTGGTTTGATCATCTGTGCAGACCACTCACACTTTCTCCATGTCAGCAGTAAGGCTGTTTTGCTTTCTTAGCCGTTGTATGTTCACTAGAGTAACACTTTAAATTTCCTTCAAGAACTCTTCCTTTGCATTCACAACTTGACTGGTACAAGAGGCCCAGCTTTCAGCCCATTGGCTTTCAACAGGCCTTCCTCACTAAGCTTAATCATTCCTAACTTTTGATTTAAAGTGAGAGATGAGTGACTTGAATGCTTCGAGGACATTGTAGGGTTATTAACAGACCTAATTTCAAGGAATAAGGAGAGCTGAGGAGAGGGAGAGAAACTGGGGAATGGCTGATAGGTGGAACAGTCAGAACACACCAACATTTATTGGTTACGTTCACCATCCTACATGGGCACAGTTCGCGGTGCCCCAAAAATTCCAATAGTGACATCAAAGTTCACTCATCACAGATCATCCATAGCAATATAATAATAATGAAAAAGTTTGAAATATTGTGAATCTTACCAAAATGTGACACAAAGACACAAAGTGAGCAAGTATTGTTGGAAAAATGGCACCAATAGACTTGCTCAGGGCTGCCACAAACCTCCAACTGGTGAAAAACACAATATCTGCAAAGCTCAGTAAAGGGAAGCTCAATAAAAGGAAGTATGCCTGTACATGGGAACTCTCTACTTCCCCTCAATTTTTCTGAAAACCTAAAACTGCCCCCAAAATTAAAATATTAATTAAAGAGAAAAAAGTAAACTGGTGGAAGAGGAGATTGCTGCATGATAGGTGCATTCTTGGGGAAATCTTGAATCATCCAACACAAATCAGGCTAAAACATGCTTTTGGTTCTTCATTTACTCTGTATAAAGGAGCATTGTTTATTTTGCAAGGGCATAAAAGAACAAAATGAGAGCAATAGCATGTCTCACACCCATTGCCAAAATAAGCTCTCTCATTAGGTTAACAATCATGAACATTAAATCAATCTCCTCAGAGAAGTAAATCTCAGCCTTATAGGAAAGGTTCCAAATCTCCCTCAGTTTATTCAGTAAATAAAGGCTGTATCTTAGTGATTCTTATTAAAGGATTCACCACATCAACAAATATACATGAAGGTGTTTAACAAAGTGCTTTATTGTTAGTATCTCGTTGATCAGCAATCCCTCATTTAACTTCATCATCAGAACACACAGCTTTTGCTCAGGCAGAGAACCAGCTCCTTAACGCCCTCCCTGCGGTGGAAGTTTGGTCATCCAGGAGAATTCAAACGCATCCTCCACAACCAGACCCCAATCTCCTCCAGCCCTGGGACCACTCACCTTCTCTGCCTTCAATCATGGACATAAACTCAGGTCTGTGTAAAACATGCTTTTCTTCTCTGTAACTCACTTGCTTTCTAACCTTGAGCCTTGTACCACTGAGCTGGTGGAAAAAATAGCCTCACACCTTTCTGGGGTTCCAGGAGCCTCCCCAGTGCCAAGATGTTGAGTAGTGGGGCTTGAGGATGGGGTGGGGTGGGGAAGGTCCTCTGCGCTTGGTCCACATAGTTACTGCCAAGACATGTCATCCCTTTTCCATATGTGCCCTGCAGGTCCTCCAGCTTTCTGCTGCTTTTCTGCTGTGATGGGGATGTGGGAGTCTCTGGCGGGGCTGCCTTTGATCCTGCCTGCCTGGACACAGCCATTTTCTCTGGGATTTTCTTTCCTCAGTAGTGCCTATTTTGCAAAGCCAGACACAGATGCTTTCTGCTCCTGGAATCCATGACCTCTCATTTTTGCCGCTTTACTCCCACCTATGAACAAACATTTCCAGTCTGGGGATGACACAGATTCTCTTTCTTTCATCTCCCCTACAGTGCCCCACCCCAAGGATTCCCTAAGGGCTTAAGCTTTTTGAACAAGGAGCAAAATTACTTTCAAACGGTATCTCTTCTCTCCCTTGCTACATCCCTACCCCAAGGCAATGAGACTGGAGCCTACCGGGATGGAAAGGAGCCCTACAGAGAGGAAAAGGAAGAAATCCACATTTCAAAATATTATTTGGCTATATATTTTAGTTGTATGTAGGTCTTACTTCCCCTAGTATATTTTAAGCGACCTGATGGTAGGAATTGTTTTCTTGTGTCCTCCACAATACCTATGGAGAGAGAAGGTGTATCCTCTGACAAACTCTGGTTTTTCTTCCCTAAGCCTTGGCCAGTTTTGAGGAAAGCTCTGGAGCTCTCCTGTGGGCTGTGATGGTCACATTGCTGATGCTGAATCACAAGACTTCCCTTCTCAGTCATTGACAACTGTTACATTTTTGGTCACATTTGGAGATATTGGATATATCTGAACATAGTTCATCAGAATGGATGGAACTTTAAAACTGTTTTTCATCAGGTGGAAAGGTTTTGGTCCAAATCATTAAATAGGGTGGGAATATAAATCATCACATTACTATTAGGGTGTGGGGGGTGGGGAGGGAAGAGGCAGAAACCTTAATACAGTGACTCTCCTACCCCCAAATGCTGCAGTGTTGATTCAAAATTTTCACATCTGATACTCCTTTAAGCTGAGGCGCCAAAGGCCTGTCTTAAAATGTAAACGTGTTATTTGATGATGGTCTTAGATTACCTTGGTAGTTACTCAGCAGAGCACAAACCCTGAAGGAATGAGACACAGGTTAGGTAAGCTGTGATGGAAAAGGGTGAAAATTTGAAAAGGAAAAGGCCGCCGTCTCCCATGGGTGACTGGAATTAGAAATGAAGTATGAAAGGGGCTCAGAAACCAGGACAAAAGTTCATAATCTTGTCCAGGATACAGAGGCCCTATTTCTGGGGCAAGGGGATTGTATGAGCCTATCGACTTTCTTTTATGTGAGTTATCCAATGAGAGCTTTTTCGTTCTCCACTCAGTAGGGGTGTTTAGCTCCCCAGGCTGGGTGGGCTGGGGTCCCAGGGCCCCAGGGGGGTGGCTCACCACGGGCAGCCCCATGCAGAGAAGGGAGAACGAGCTCCTTGCACCAGCTGTCCGGTCTGTCACCAGTTCTCGCTTGCTTCCACCAGCAGGGCTGAAGTTGTTCTCCATGGCACCCTGCCGCCCGAAACCTCGTCAAGGCCATTAACGCTTTCATTCCAAACTTTTCTGTTCCTCTAGTGTTTTCCTCTCTAGAGACGGGTCCATACTGTCACAGCTGGATCGCAACAAGTGATTTCGGGGCCCAGCCTTCTGCTGCGTGCTGAAAATGGAGAACCGGGTACTTGGAGCGATCACCTGCCCCTCTCCAGTTCCCATTTAAGTAGCTCTGGGGTGATCCCTGATCCCAAAATGAGCTGAAAAGAGGCTAAGAAGGCCCTGCTGGGACATCTCACAACGGGCTGAGCTTATACACTTCTGGCCATTTGCACCTCCTAAAAGCAAGGAAGGCAAAGACCCTTATTGAAACCCTGTCTGAGCTTCTGCCTGATCCTGAAGCTGAGTTCAGTTCTGAAGCTGCATGCGGACTCGGGGCGGGGGAGGGCAATTGTACTATGTGAGGCCAGAGTACAAGGCCCTTGGGACTCAGCTGCAGTGCCCATGCTGGATGCTGAGCGATCTGTGAGAGCAGGTCCAGGGGCATTCATTCCTGCACCCCAGTTTCCAAACCCGGGTCTGCCACCCCAGAGCCACTCAGTAGATGTATACCGTCCTGCAATGAAACTGCCTTTAGTCTACATTTATGGAATCTGGTTCTATTTGACCAAACTTTTTAACATCCCCCAAATTCCCTGGCTCTAAAAAAGATAAAATAATTTTATTAATTGACTCAGAAGATTCAAATCCTTTGTCTCTGCTTTTCTTATTGCTCTGCCCTACCCCCCACCCCCAGCAGTAAGGAGTGCATCGTGTGAAGGAGTAGAAAGTGAAGGGAAAGGCCTCTTATTGCCAGACCAGACACTCATGTGCTTTTAAGGAATAAGTATTTTGCATCAGGACTGGACAACATAGCGGATTCCTGATGAGAGAAGATGAAAGGAATGACAGTTGGCCAGGACAGGAATGCCAAAGTTTCTCTCTTCCCTCCAGCCAGCAGCTCAGCTCCTCAGAGAAAACAACCTTCTGTCTGGGATTTGTGTTAGACATGACCCTGCCGTGGCTTTTCCCCCAGACAGTGTAAGGCAAGTTCCTTTATTATTATCCTTGTTTAGACTCAGCTAAATCCACACACAGGACCCCTTAGGTTGCTGCTACGGTTTTGGAACTTTCTGGGGCTTTGAAGATGGTCTATGACCTATTTATGAATTACAGAATCTCAAATTCTTGGTAAAGTTTTCACTCATGAACCCCCACAGCTCCCAATTTTTGGTGCAAATGGAACGAGTTAGTTGAAATAGAAGTCAATTATATAAACCTGTAGGACATTCCAAATGGTTACTGTTTGACGGTGTATGTGTATTTGTCCTATTTTCTTTTTTAAAGATTTTATTTATTCATGTAAGAGAGAAAAAGATTGCTTTCCAGGGCAGGAGCAGAGGGAGAAGGACAAGCAGACTCCATGCTGAGTGCAGAGCCCAATGGGGGGGGGCAGGGAGGGGCTCTATCCCACAACCCTGAGATCATGACCTGAGCCGAAGTCAAGAGTTGGATGCTCAACCAACTGAGCCACCCACTTGCCACTGTAGCCCTATTTTCTGAACCCCAAACATGACACATTCAGACCATGAGAAAGATTTGAAATCAAGACTGCCCTGGGAGCAAGAGATATAGTCACTTTATGAATGTTGCATATTATTTAAATAACTAAGTCATTTCTCTAACCTTGTCTTGCTTAGACAGGTAGTATAATTACTTGTATTCTGTGACCTCACACCAGTTTGAAGGTAGTGAAAACAGCTGTGCGTGAGGGGAAACAGGGACGAGAGAAAATGGTTCAGATGTTCTGAATGAGTGTTTCAGAAATACAGGTGCTACTGAGCTGAAACTAGTTACGTATAGTTTATTATATTATTTCTATTATGCATATCATATATTATATTAAATACACAATATAGATTTATTTGGCTGGAAATCCCTTTAGTAAATAAAACCACGTGTGCAGTAATGGCTCAGTGACTAGTTGGCAAACCAGCTGAATTCCATTCACTTTACCTTTACAGGCAAGAGTGCTTAGCTGCTAGGCCTTTAGTTTAGCTTAGTAATTTCCCTCACTTTGCCTTTGCAAAAAGTCATTGTATGAGTATCTATTGCTGTGTAGCAAACTATCCCAAACCTCAGTGGCTTAACGTATTTATCAGCTCAGTTTCTGTGAGTCTGAAATCTGGGTGCAGCTGAGGTGAGTGATTTAGCTCCTCGCTGGCTGTTGGCCAGAGGCTTCCCTCACAGTTTTGACATGTGGGCCTCTCCAGAAGGCAGCTCACAACACAGCAGCAGCCTCCCTCAGAGTGAATAAGAGGGTAAACAAGAGAGAGCAAGACAGAAGTCATAGTCTTTTTGTCACCTAATCTTGGAAGTGACATCCCATCACTTTTGCCATAGGGTCCTGCCCACAGTCAAGGGAAGGGGATTCCACAACAGAATGAATATCGGGTGATAGGGATCATTGGCCCCATCTTAGATGCTGCCTACCACAGCTAAAGAGAAAAAAAGCAACCATTTTATTTGTAATCAAAGTAGTATGACCTAAATATGACACAAAACACACAAGCAATCAAAGAAAAGGTAGGTGAATTGGACTTCATCAAAATTGAAGACTTTTATGCATCAAGCAAGTGAAAAGCCAACCCACAGAATGGGAGAAAAGAATTGCAAACCATATATGTGACAGGGTATCATATCCAGAATATATAGAGTTCTTACAACTCAACAATAGAAAGACAAATAATCCCACATAAAAGTATGCAAAAGAGGGGGGCCTGGGTGGCTCAGTTGGTTAAGTAGCCACCTTTGGCTCAGGTCATGATCTCAGGGTCCTGGGATCGAGTCCCAGATTGGGCTCCCTGGTCAGTGGGGAGTCTGCTTTTCCCTCTCTCCCTCTCCCTCTGCTCTTGTGCACGCTCTCTCTCTCTCAAATAAATAAAATCTTTATGTTAAAAAAATATGCAAAAGATTTAAAAAGACATTTCTCAAAAGAAGGTATACACATGGCCAATAAGTACATGAAAAGATGCTCGACATCATTAATCATTAGGAAAACGCAAACAAAACCACAATGAATACCACTGCATTCACATTATGTTTATAAAAAAATGCGAAATAACAAGTTTTAGCAAGGATATGGAAAAGCTGGGATTCTTATACGCTGCTGGTGTAAAACAGTGTAGCCACTATGGTGGTTCCTCAAAAAAGTTAAATATAGCATTCCTACATGACCCAGCAATGCCACTCCCAGGTATATCCCCAAGAAAAATGAAACTACACATTTGCAAAAAAAAAACTTGTATGCGAATGTTCATAGCCACATTATTCGTAAGAGCCAAAAAGTAGAAAACATAAAAATGCCCATCAACTGGTGAATGGAAAAACAAAATGTGTTCTCTCCATACAATGGAATATTATTCAGCCATAAAAAGGCATGAAGTAGTGGTATGGGCTACAACATGGATGAACTCTGGAAACATTTTGATGCGTGAAAAAAGCCTGGTACAAAAGGCCACATGGCATATAATTCCATTTAAATAGGTGAAATGTCTAGGATAGGTAAATCCAGAAAGACAGAAAATAGATTGTTTGCCAGGGGGAAACACTGAAGGAAGGGAGAAGAGGCACTGACCGCTCATCAGTACCAAGGCTCCTTTGGGGGTGATGGAAATGTTCTGGAATTATACAGTGGTGCTGGCTGAATATATTAAAAACCACTGAACTGTATGCTTAAAGCAGTGAATTTCATATGCGAGTTCTATCTCAATAAAAACTTTTTCTAGATTACTACGACCCACAGCAACAAATATTATTGAATGTTTGGTAGCCCGCTATGTACCCTGCTGGGTCGAGGGTCTCAAACCTAGATCATTGGTTTTTAACCTCAGCTGCACATTAAAATCATGTGGGAGATCTAAAACATCCCGATGCTCGGGGGACACCCAGACCCACTCAGTGAGAATCTCTGCAGTGGGATCCAGACCGCAGGGGTTTTCAAAACTCCACACAGGGTTCCAGTGTGTAGCCAAGGTTAGAAGCAGCAGCCTGGAGAATCATGACTGCTTAGCAAGTCGGGTTCACTCAAGAAGTGACCGCTCTCCCGCTCTATCTCCTTTCCAATAACAGTAATCAGCAAAGAAAGCTGCGTGGCCCCCAAGGACAGGTTCCTCTTCCAAGTCAAGATGGCTCCTAATCTCTCCTCTAGTTCACCGCCATTTTCCTTTCTGTGGGTGACTTGGAATGTTCAGTACTTCAAAGAGGACATATTTTGTGCTTTACAGTTTTTTTCTCACTTTGGGTTAGGTTGCTGGGATTCAACTGTGGGCAGAGCATCACTTGTTCCAGTTTGGAACAAAAGTTGGATTCTGTCCAAATGGGTTGGCACTTCTGCCCTGAAAAATCTGGATGTTATAGTGTGTGAAGTTCTGAACAAAAAATGAAGATGCAAGGAGCTGGAAAATGTGAAGACTTTTACACTGGGCCTCTGCTCGCTCTTTTGTATTTTTTTACCTAACTGTAACACTCGGGTTTATTTAACCATCTTTAATCTTGGCCTTTCAGAGTCCCAGCCTTTGGTGTTCTAAATCCTCCGCTGCCTAGCAAATCACCAAGTTGCTTTGGCGCCACATCCACTGTGTTTGGCAAAACTATCTGGGCTTGTGTCCCAGATCACAGTGGTCCTAATTAAATCCACCGACCAAAGTGTTAACATTTTTTTTCATTCATCCCCAGAAACTGGAGGCAATTTGTGAAAAAGAAATTGGTGAAGAAATAAAAATTAGAAAATTTAAAAGAACTATTAAAAAAGGATCATCAGCAGCTGCTTTTTAGGCTCTAAAGTCCAAGCCTGTGCAATTCTAGTTGGTAACCCACTCTTGTGGTGGGTGATGGCGGTAAACACACAGGATCAGCCTTGGCGCCACTTACAGCAATAGCAATGAGAGGAAACTCTAGAAGGGAGACTAAGCAGAGATGGACAACTTCAGGAAACTTCTGGTAAGAACACAAAAAATTGCAGAGGCCTGTGGAATGCAGGAATAGTAGACAAGAAAGGGTAGGGAAATGGGAAATGCAGACATGTGGATCTGCTTATTGAGAGCCATGGAAACCAGCTATCTTTCTAGAATTAAAGTAGAAAGCACACGTCTTAATCTAGCTGAGTCATTTTTTTATATATATATAAATCTGTGAAACCACTGGCCAAATCAATATGTAGAATGTTTCCCTCTTCCCAGAAAATCCTCTTATAACCCTTCCTGGTCAATTGCCCCCTCCTCTCACTCAGAAGTAACCCTGTTCTGGGGCGCCTGGGTGGCTCAGTGGTTAAGCGTCTGCCTTCGGCTCAGGTTGTGATCCCGGGATCCTGGGATCGAGCCCTGCATCGGGCTCCCTGCTCAGTGGGGAGCCTGCTTCTCCCTCTGCCGCTCCCCCTGCTGTGTGCTCTCTCTGTGTCAAAGAAGTAGCCCTGTTCTTATTTATATCACTATAGATTAGTTTTGCCTGTTCTTGAACTTCGTATGAATGGAATTAGACAGCATGTATTGGTTTGTGTATGGCTTCTTTTGCATAGGATAATGTTTGGGGGGTCTATGCATATTGTTATATGTATCTATAGTTTGTTCTTTTGATATTGCTGTATAGTATTTCATAATATAAATATGCCATAATGCTTATCCATTGTCCTGCCAGAAGGTTTTTTTCCGAAATGGTCGTATCGTTTTTCACTCATCAACAGTGAGAATTCCAATGGTCAGGTTTTTTGTTTTTTTTTTAAGATTTTATTTGCTTATTTATTTGAGAGAGAGAGAGGGAATGAGAGAGAGAGAAAGGACAAGCTGGGTAGGGGGGAGAGGCAGAGGGAGAAGCAGACACCCCACTGAGCAGGGAAACCAATGCGGGGCCCGATCCCAGGACCCCAGGATCATGACCCGAGCCGAAGGCAGACGCCCAGCCCAACCGACCTAGCCACCCAGGCGCCCCTCCAATGGTCAGTTTTGAGATGAAAGAACAGTCAGCAAACTATCTTAACCTGAGCCAACCTCCTGGCAGCATGAAATTTGCAAGGATTTGTAAGATAGGGAACAAGTAATGCTTTGCAGCTGAGGGATGAAAGAAAAATAATAAAAACAGAGGCCAGAGGGGCACCTGTCCCACCCCATCCAGTGCCAGCAGGAAGGAAACCCTGAAGTTATTTTGGGGTCTGTTTCCTAGCATGGACATTAGCTAAAGGGATTTGATGGAATGGGAGGAGCTAAAATTTTTTCCAATTAACATAGTGAAAAACAATAATACAAGAAAGAAAAAGCAGGGTAGGTAGTAGCAATGTTTCTCATATTCCACTGAGCAGGAGAGCTGGTTAAAAACACAGAATTTACACTTTTAAAGAGACACTCCAGGTGATACCATTGGTGTTTCAAAAACCATTGAGAGGGATGCCTGGGTGGCTCAGTCGGTTAAGTGGTTAAGCATGAGTCCCACAGGGAGCCTGCTTCTCCCTCTGCCTGACGCTTCCCTTGCTTGGGCTCTCTCTCTGACAAATAAATAAATAAAATCTTAAAAAAAACCTACTAAGAAACACTGTTTAGAGGTTCAGCAATGCTTGCACATGATGTGTGCTGGGGATAACAGCAAGAATAGTCCCACCTAACTTGACTTTATATTAGAACACCTTGTTGACACTGTCCTTTTGATCTTAAAATGTTTTGAGTGTCCCTTTCAACACATAAAAATGAAGGAAAAGCTTCCACCATTCCCTTTTTCCCTGGGGCTGAGGATGGGCGGGTTCTTCTTCCCTGTAATGCAACAGGCAGCCTTTTCTCTCTCTTTCTTGTTGCCAAGGAGGACAATCACCTCAGGTAACCCCACCCCCCTTTTAAAAGGATTTACTGTTAGTTTCAATGTTGAGCCATGAGGAGCTACAAAAAATTACCAAGATAGCATTACAAAGTTAAAACAATTTTGGCACATAGTAGCTACTTGATTACATTTATTTCATTTAAAAATATACTGAGTGCCAATTAGGTGACAGGCCCTACTCTAGGACAAGGAATACCCATACAAAGTGCCTGTAAAATCCATGCAAAACGTGGGAGACAAACACCCCTCCTCCGAGCTAGCTGAAACCCTGGTAAAGCTTTCTTCCTCCTCCCACCTCAGGTTGACCTTCTGCTCCTAAGGCCACTGGAGGCCCTTAGGGCCAAGGCCCCTCTTCAGCCACCTGACTCTCTGCCCCTGACCCCTCCCTTTGGACCCCAGCCTGCTTCACCCATCTCTGAAGCCAAACAAACAAACAAACAAACAAAAAAACAAGATGGAAGAGACTTCTATTTTCAAGAGATTTTCATTCTAATGGGGAATTGTATTAGGGGGTGTGGGGGGGCGGGGGGGTTAACGTATAACAAAAGTGCACGTGTGCGCACACACACACACACACTCAAACACCTGATTCTCAGTAGCTTAGCACAGTAAAAAACCATACTGTTCAGCATCTCATCTCAGTCCAATTCAGGTTGGTAAGAGGAGAGGTACTCTGTTCCAGGCAGCCATTCCAGGTCCCAGGCTCCTTCCACATTCCCCTGTGCCCACAGAGCCCTCTCTGTTCAGCCAGCAAGTGGGAAGGAGAGAGCCAGGAGATCACATGGCTAGTTTTTATGGCCAAGCCTGCAAGTGGCGCGCACCACTTTGCCCACATCACATCAACCTGACTGAGGCAATGGCCACACCCAGCTGCAAGGGAGGTTGGGAAATGTAGCTGGGTGGAAAAGGAAAGAAAAGGAAACCGAGTTTGGTGAACCCTTAACAGCTGCTACTGAAGGGGTGAAGAAGAAACAGGAAGTATAATGCGTGTGTAAGTGCTGTACTATGGGGAGGTAGACAGTGCTTTGATAATAATAATAACCCAGCCTGGGTTTGGGCAAAGAGAACATCCTGAAGGAAATGATGCCTAAGCTGGGGCAAAAAGATAGAAGATTAATTTCTTTTTAGAATATGGTAACTTGTCTGCTAATGAGATACCTCTTTGCATGAATGATTTGTTTAAATCCCAAAACATTTTTTCCCCAAATATAACTATTAGAAAATAATAAGCCCTTTCCTGGGTTTCTCTCATTCTTGCTTTAAGAAGAAATAGCCTAATGTGGCATTTGCTATTGGCTGACTGCCCAAGAGCCACTCATTCCATCTTCCTTGATAAGAAAATGCCTATTTTCCTGATCCATCAAGCGACAATGTGTGCTAGGAACATGGATTCCAGGAGATGGACTGTAATTAGTCTAAGGCAACCATGGTAATCCAATTCACCTTTCATTCATTCAACAAATATTTAATGAGCTCCTGCTATGTGTTATTCTGTTCTAAGTGCTGACTATTTTCACCAATTACAAGCATGGGGTGGATGGAGCTTGGGACCCAATTCTAGATAATGAGGGGAAGGGGGAAGACTGCTGGGTGCTTCTGGGAAAAGGCTTTCCTCCCTGATAAACTAAAATGAGAGTTGCCTAAAGAGAAAACCAGGATTTTTCCTTCTTACATTTGGAGGATATTATGTGGGATGTGATGCTTGCAACTGGAGCAGTATCTTGCGACCAGGAAGAGATGGAGAAGAGATCCCAGAGAGGATAACCTAGAGATCTGGCCTAGTTAGGCGGCTGAATTAGGCAAACCTGGAATCACCTACCTTTTTTATATGAGACAATAGAAAGCCTGATAAACTACTTTCCGCTGGATATTCAGTCACTTAGAGCCAGAAGCATTTAAACAGATACACGTGATTTTGTCTGCATTGTTTGTTTTGGGTTAGAATGGGGAAATATTTTAATAAATGAATGAAGAATCTGATATTTTTCATTTTCTTCTCAGCTGTGTTATTTGATCATAGAGACGTTTCTATCCCAGATGTCTTTCTGGATAAAAATCATCTTCCATGGGGTGCCTGGGTGGTTCAGTCGCTTAAGCGTCTGACCCTTGATCTCGGCTCAGGTCTTGATCTCAGGGTTGAGAATCGAGCCCCAATTTGGGCTCCGTGCTGGTATGGAGCCTGCTTAGGATTCTCTTTCTCCCTTTCCCTCTGCCCCCACCTCCACCTTGTACTCTCTCTCCCCACCCCCCCAAAAAAGGAAAGAAAAATCATCTTCCATGATTTAATTGGCCACTTCTTTGGCCACTGCAGATACCCCATTGGAAGCAGATGTGTTTGGAAGCAAAACCACATTTTATTCTAGGCCCCCCACTTTGTGCCCTTTGGGGAGCACTCCCAAGTGAGAGGGTTTTTTGTTTCTGTTTCTGTTGTGTGTGTGTGTGTGTGTGTGTGTTTGGTTGGTTTTTTTAATGTAGAAGAGGCAGCTCCTTGTTTGATGATGATGAATTTGATAGGCAGATTTCTTCCTCCCTTCCTCTTTCTTTGCCTCTTCTCTTTCTAAAGATTTTATTTATTTGTCAGAGAGAGAGTGCATGCACGCACAAACGGGGAGCAGCAGGCAGAGGGAGAGAGAGAAGCAGGCTTCCTGCCAAGCAGGGAGCCCAATGCGGGGCTCTTTCCCAGGACCGCGGGATCATGACCTGAGCCAAAGGCATACGCTTAACCAACTGAGCCACCCAGGTGTCCCTCTTTCTTTTTTTCCTTTCTTTCTTTCTTTCCTTCCCTCCTTCCTTTTTCCTCTCCCTCTTTCTCTTCATCTCTCCCTCCCTCCCCTTCTCTCTCTCATTCTCTCTCTCTCTCTTTCTTCTCTCACCATGGAATGAGTTGGGCTGCAAACAGTATTCTTTGTGGCCTGTGGGATTTTTGCAGGCTCCCTGAATCTTGTTCAAAGAGAAACCTGGCAAATTCCATCCTAATTCAGAACTTCCTGGCTGAACTCAATGGAACTCCAGCTAAAGAATTAAGTTGGTAAGCCAGTGATATTTGAAATGAATAATGGAGATATTTGGGGATCAGCTTTAATTTTGGAATAAGTATGTCAGATAGCTTTTTGCTAGAATGACTTGGGATAGAGTCACAAATATTTAAGATGTCACTTGGCTTCTCGCCATGTTGATGATGCCAATAATGGGATAGCTTTCCCATGCACCATGAGATTTGGGTGCTAATGCCTGTTTGCTTTGATTATTACGTTGTTGATCCAAAAGGTCATCATCATCGTTTTGAGACTTTCATGTCTGCCCATTTTTTTATGTCATTGGTTGTTTTGACTAATAGCTATAATTTGAGGGAGAAATATTGTATTCGTAGGCTACTGACAGGAAATAGATGGCAGAGGTCACTGCAGATGATTAATGAAAGGGCTCTACAGGGCACCTGGGTGGCTCAGTCGGTTAAGCGACTGCCTTCAGCTCAGGTCATGATCCCGGGGTCCTGGGATTGAGTCCCGCATCGGGCTCCCTGCTCTGTGGGGAGCCTGCTTCTCCCTCTCCCACTCCCCCTGCTTGTGTTCCCTCTCTGGCTGTGTCTCTCTCTGTCAAATGAATGGATAAAAATCTTAAAAAAAAAAAAAAAAGAAAGGGCTCTACAAAGATGTGAGAGTATTACGGGAAACCAACGAGGGATAGTGAAACATTAAGGCTAATATCAATTACTACTTCTAGGCTTGGAATGGGCCAAGGGAAGGGAGATGTTATTGGAAACTGGAGAGATTGATAGCTTTGGGGAGGGCCTCCTGGCAGAAGCTATGGCCTTGGCTAGAAGAACATTGTCACTGTCAAATCATGACTCTGGATAGACATAGATGGCAAAAATACACTGACATTACTCTACTCTTATCCTCTGATCTTCCCGCTAGTGAGTATCATTGGGTAAACTCAACCAGCAGTCAGAGGGAAGGGAGCTTGGTTGAGACTGTAAATGTCACCCTCGTTGGCCACAGAATAGGGTAGAAAAGGATGGAGAGTGGATCTGGAAAAGCAAATAGGATTATCCATTTGTGTGCCTTCACTTTCCTTGTCAATAACTTTAAAACCAGTTAATAGATAGGCAGGTCCTAGATCCATTCTTTAATAGCTATATGCTTTTATTGTTTAGGAAACAGGCTAGGCTCTATAATGAGATCCCCAAATGCTGTGACTTCACCAAAATAAAAGTTTATTTCTCTATTAGGCTCCCTCCTGGATAGGAGTCCAGGGCTGACGTGATGACTTGATGGTGTTCAGTGCTTTGGTAGATATTAGTTCTGTTGAAAAAAATATCTCCAGTCTTCTTTCTCTGGAAATAAGGGAGGATTGTACGTCTCTGCCCTATTGGGGTTAGACAGGGTCATGCAATTTGCTTTGGTCGGTGAAATGTGAGAAGCATTTAGTTGCCCACATTTTCCCTTTCACTGATGTTTGCGTGGAAGCACTATGAATATGAAGGATAGCCATCCTGAAAAACTTCTCAGAGCTGCAGCAGATTTGTGGGAGAAATAAAGCATTGCTTTTAAGCCACTGATTGGAGGTTGGTTGTTAATGCAGCTAAACCTGGTATTTCTGAATAATACAGAGACCTAGGCCCTTTCCGTTTTGTGGCCCTCCAAACCCTAAGGTATTACTGTCATCTACATGATCTACATGATCTGAGACAGCTCGTTCACGTAGTCCTATTCTAGTTCAGAGGAAGTGGGAAGAGGAACAAGAGGGCGCATTATTCTTTTTAGAGGCATGACCCACAAGTAGCACACATCACTTCCTTAGCCACACCTAGTGCTTTAGTTATCTGTTGCTCCAAGACCAATTGTCCCAAAGCTCAGCCCATTAGAACAACAAACAGCTTAGCTGGGTAGGTTGTATCTCAAGGGCTGCTGTTAGCTGAAGGCTTGACGGGGGCTGGTGGATGCACTTCCGAGCTCACGTGGTTGCTGGCAGACCTCTGTCCCGACTAGCTGCCGTCAGGAGGCCTTGGTTGCTTGCCGTGTGGGCGTCTCCATAGGGCTGCTCCACATGGCAGCTGGCTTCCCCCAGAGGGAAGACAACCCCAAAGAGAGACAGACACCAAGAAGCTGCAGTGTCTTAACCTAATCTCAGAAGTGACACATCATCATTTCTGTTTCTTTACTAGTCACACAGACCAACCCTGGTACAATGTGGGAAGGGACTATGCAAAGGTGTGAATACCAGGAGGCAGAGATCATTAGAGGCATCCTGGAGGCTGGCTAAAAAACCTAACTAGAAGAGAGGTGAGAAAAGCTAGTCTTTAGCTGGGCAGCCATCTCCTTGGATAAAACTATAGGAAGAAGGGGAGAAGGGCTAAGGAGACATACAGAATTCTCTGCTCTGGCGTCTAGCCACACACATATACCTGGGCACTCTCCTTCTCATACATGAATATACATTCTATATCCTAAAAAGATTCTAGGCTTCTGAATTGTAGTTCACAGCTGTGCCCGAGGATTCTCATCCTTAGGGTCACTATCCCCAGAAACTTGCCTTCTTCCCTCCCAGACAATGCCAAATTCCCACATAAAAAGCTTTTTAAGAAAGGAGTGGGGAAAGGGAGCTTCCAACTGGAAGAAAGAATAAGAAAATCCTTCTCGGGGCACCTGGGTGGTTCAGTCGGTTAAGTAACTGACTCTTGATTTCAGCTCAGGTCATGATCTCAGGGTCCTGAGATAGAGCCCCATGTTGGGCTCCCTGCTCAGCAGGGAGTCTGCTTGGGATTCTCTCTCTCCCTCTCCCTGCTCATGTTCTTTCTCTCTCTCTGTGTATTTAAAAAAAAGAAGAAAAATAAATCCTTCTACATTGCTAATCTGGAACTCCAAGGATGAGTCATATGAACTATGAGTCATTTTACCATTGTATGTAAGTAGTTGGATGAGTTACATAAGTTGAGATTCAAATCTACTGTTTCTTATGTTTTTCTAAGTTAAGGTGGTAAACTCTTATAAGAAACCACATCGAAATCTATATTTACAGGAGCATTTCCCCAGTGTGACAGCACTTAAATACTTTAAAGTGTACAAATGACGGTGAAGGAGAAGGGAGAAAATCTCTAGAAGCCTCTACTTCTTCCTGCCTATAATTGTTTATGTAGGGCACAGCAACATAGCACTGGGCTTCATCAAACCCCCAAATCTTCTGCTTTCCTGCCAACAGAAGCAGTGGCTCATGTCCCAGATCTTTGCCTGACTTATGTCCACTTCACTACCTCTCAGTACTTCCATCATGGGAAAAGAATGTGAAGGTTCAAATTATTTTTTGTATTTCCATTGTTATGGCTAGATACTTTGGCATTGAATTTGGACAGGGATACATTTGAAAGAGTTGGTATCAGGTTTTAAAATGACCTTTTAGTGGACAGTGGATTCTGTGGAGCAAAATTCTACGTGGAGGTGGCAAGGGTTAAGAGAGAGTAGCAAAATGTCACCCATGACATTCTGTCAGTTCCAAGAAGTATGTCCTTGATGTCCATAAATTATCTACTTGTCATCTTGTCCTTTAATGTGCAAAACTAAGTTTTTTCTCTAGTCTCCATCAATTGAGAAAAATCTGGTACTCTGCCCAACTATTTCCAAGGTTTGTTAGCCTGTAAATTCCTCGTTGTTTTTTTTTTTTTTTTTTTTTTTTGCTTGGATTCCCTGCTTCTCCTGGATTCTTAATTACTCTAGTAGCTAAAAGTCCTCCTTCCATGCATTCCTCTCTTCCTTTCTTTACTCTGACATTAGTCAGGGCTCCTTTTGCTGCAAATGACAGATGCACAGCAAGAAGAGAATTCCTTAGTTTACAGAGCCAGGAAGGCTGGGCTAGCCCAAGGGAAGAGTGGGAACCGGAGCCTCAGGACCTGACCTCTCTTTCTCTTCTCTTTGAAACTCCCATCTCTGCCTGGCTTCATTCTCTTCCACGACAGAGAGCCCTTCTCTATGTGGTTGGGTAGATAGCTGCCTGCACCCCCAGGCCTCTATCCTCCTAACTCTCCATGCAAGCGCACAATAGAGAATTACCCCTCTAGTTCCAACTGAAAAAACATTGGTGAAGGACTTTGGCCCACATGAGGTCGAGAGCCCATACCTTGTTTCAGTCCCAGTGTGTGCAGTGTGGCATTGTGATCAGCCAGCCTGGGTCCTGGTCTCATTCTGAGCGGGGTGGAGAATGTGTGGTGTTGTAACTGTTCTACCAGGATCACACAAAGTGGGAGGAGCTCCCCAAATGTAAAGGGGTGCTGTCACCCCTTTACAAGAAGAGAGCAGACAGAAACAAACATTTCTTCAGTCCGCTATGTGCCACAAACATGGCTCCAGCAGTTCCTTCCCCACCCCCTGAAGGATCACCAAGGCAAGGCCATTGTGGACTACAGCTTTCCTGAAGGTTGAAGATTTCATCAATCATGCCTACATAAGGAAGCCTCCATAAAAGCCCCAAAGTACAGGATTCACAGAGCTCCCGGGAGGTGCTGGGAAGTGTGGTGTGCCCAGAATGGGCATGGAAGCTCAGCACCTCTACCCTCTTATCTTCCATGAGCTATATCCTTTATAATAGACTGGTCATCCTGTGAGTAAACTGTTTTCCTGAATTCTGTGAACTGTTCTAGCCAATTAAGCACACCCAAGGAGGGGGTCCTGGGAACTTTTGATATAAAACATCAAAAACGTGCATCCCCTCAATATATTATACTGGTTACCTCTGGGTAGTGGGATCATGGGTAATTGTTATGGATTTTGTTGGTTTTATTGTTTCCCTTTTTTGCTTATCTCTAGTTCTACAATTAACAAATGAAACTGGTTCAAGGTAAGCAAGGAAAAACAGACAGAGCCTGCTGCCCTCGTCCTCTTTACCAAGAAATGCGAACCCCCTTCCCAAAGCCTCCCACCTCCCCACACCCACCCAGGTCTTCATCCTAAGCCTCTGTGGCAGAACCATGTCACCAGACCACCACAGCTTCCAGTGAGGATGGAAAAGGTAGTATTTCCGTTTTTTAGCCTCTACAGCCTTGCTAGAGAAAGATGGCAAGAGAGAAAGGGGCTGGGCATAGTGATCAATCCAAGCAGTCAGTACCATCTGCAACAGCAGAACTGGGACATAAGGGAAGAAAGAGGGTTTGGGCAGTTGTTCTCGGTCTGGGGTGGGTGTTACTACTCCGGTGTGTGGCCCTGGGTGTCCAGAAGAGACTCCTGATCATAAAACGTAGGGCTCTGGGTTCTCCTTAAGACTTCTCTCAGGCATCACAATGATCCTTGTCCCATTCTCATTAGTACTTTGAGCAGTAGTAATTATTATTCCTATTTACAAAGAGCTTTTTTCGAGGTGGAGTATTGTCATCCTCGTTAATATTACAGTTGAAAAAGTCAACTCAGGAAGGTTAGTATTGTGAACAAATCCACACTGAAAAGGCCACCGGCTCCTTCCTTGCCATTGCTGAGCCTTCGAGATTTGCCTTCACCCCGTCCCCCGCCAGCAGGGGCAAGGAGGGCCCTGCAGCTGGCCATGTAATAGCGCTTAAGTCAGCTGTACCAGGAGTGCTGAAGACCCGCCTCATCTGCGAAGGCCTACCACGGGGATGCCCGAGCTGCCAAAGTCCGAGGCAAACGCCAAGCCCATCCATCTTTGTGTGCTGGCATCCGACTGTGATGAGCCTGTGTGTGTCAGGTTGGTGGTGGCCCTTTGCACCTAATTAAGGCTGATGACAGCACCACACTAGGGGAATGGCTAGGCTTCTGTAAAACTGTTAGGGAAAACCGGAAAATGGGGGGTTGTGGTTGGGTGGTAGTTAAGGACGACAGCAAAGACTCTCAAGCCAAGGACGTCACTAAGGAGTACTTCAAATGCAAGAAATGAATAAATACAAAACTTGGCACTTGTTTAAACAAACCAGTTAATTAATTAAAAGGACACAGAATCTCATTTTCTCCCAGCGTGTGCCAATCAAGGACTCTTGACTCTTGGGCCTGACAAGCTCAGGAAGTGATCCTTCTGTCACAAACGGTGTTTCTTGGTCCCAAGGGAGACTCTCTGCCCAGCTGGTTAACTCTTCGTGTCCTGGATGGATTGTTCCTGAAACATGTCTCTGGTGTGCTTGCAAGACATCTGACGTGGGTCTTAGACCTGGTTTACCATCTCTCTCAGGGCCTGATATGGGTCAATCACTGTGCTCTGCCATCTGCCTTGCCCAGTTATTTTCTCCCTGTTAGCCAGTGTCTATGAAAGAGCTTTGAAAGGTAAAGAACGTTCTCTCTATGCACGTATTTATTATGGGCACACATTCCTTCCTCGTCTCACCTTTTCCCTTCTTTCTTTCCAGAAAGTGATGTCAGCATCCAGCCCTGGGTGCTGAGAGATGCTCAGGGCACCTCTAATTAGGTTGCAGGGGAGCATGCCCGACGAGGTTCTTCTTTCAGACCCTGGGTCACTGTGTGTTGTTTACAGAAGAAATGTTTTAAGGTATAGCGAGAGGAAGCTTGCCAATGATGTTTAATGGGTTCTTGTAAACATTTGTATTCTGAATAACCTGTTAGTGTTTCTTATTCTGGACTCTTTATTTTAAAGATCTAAAAAAAAATTGTGCCTGCATTGTAGGTCAGAGTTCAGAACTGTAGACCAGTGATGGGGTGCCTGGGTGGCTCAGTCAGTTAAGCGTCGGACTCTTCATCTCAACTCAGGTCTTGATCTCAGGGTCCTGAGTTCAAGCCCCACATTGGGCTCCATGTTGGGCTCCATGCTGGGTGTGGAGACCACTTAAAAAAAAAAAAGTGTAGACAGTGTCATTCCAGGCTGGGTTGACGGACACTGCTAGTGGCCTTTCTAATACCCATCCTCCCCCGCTTTTTTTTAAATTTTACTTATTTATTTGAGAGAGAGTGCCAGAGAGAGAGCATGAGTGGGGCATGCGGGGGGGGGGGGTGAGGAGGGACAGAGGGAGAGGGAGAAGCAGACTCCCCACTGAGCAGGGAGCCCGATGCGGGGCTCGATCCCAGGACCCCGGGATCATGACCTGAGCCGAAGGCAGACACTTAACAACTGAGCCACCCAGGTGCTCCTCTCCCCTTCTTTCTTACCAACAGAACCCTGATTTTGCTCAAGGCAGCAATATGCCCAATTAAAAATATTCATTTTCCTAGGCTCCCTTGCAGTTAGGAATAGTCATGGGACTCAGTTCTGGCCAATGAGATGTAGGTTGACAGTTGCCAGGTGAGGGACTCCAGGAAACTTTTTTTGAAGGTCAGAGACTTTGCTGGCATTTTCCCCTACCCCCTTTTTTTTTGCTTGAAATGTAGACTCAATGGCCAATGAGTATCCATGAACACAAAAGCTACAAGTTAAAGATCGCAAAGTAAGAGACAGAATGACCATAGGTCCTTGACAACATTCGAGAGACACTTACCGGCTGATGCCTCAAGTAAAAACAGTCAATTAGCCAATTAAAGAAACAAAAAGCCTGTTTGGTTAATCCATTATGATCAAGTTATTGTCCCATGCAGTGAAACACAATTTTTAAGGAAAGATTTGTTTGTTTATTTGGGGGGGAGCGGGAGGGGTAGAGGGAGAATCATCCAGCAGACTCCCCCCCTGAGTGCAGAGCCTGACTCGGGTTTTATCTCTGACCTGTGAGACCATGACTGGAGCCAAAACCCAGAGTCGGACGCTCAACTGACCGAGCCACCCAGGTGCCCCAAACACAGTTTTAACTAGTAAGACCATTAAGACATTTAATGTGCTTATAATAGGGGATGCCTGGGTGGCTCAGTCGGTTAAGCATCTGCCTTCGGCTCAGGTCATGATCCCAGAGTCCTGGGATTGAGCCCCGCATCGGGCTCCCTGCTCATCAGGGAAGCCTTCTTCTCCCTCTCCCACTCCCCCTGCTTGTGTTCCCTCTCGCGCTGTGTCTCTCTCTGTCAAATAAATAAATAAAATCTTTTTAAAAAAAATAATGTGCTATAATAGAAGATGGATGCAAACTGCCTGTCGGGTCTGTAAGACAACAGTGCTGCTCACACTTTCCTATATAACACTTGGGGACCTTGTTAAAAATGCAGATTCTGATTCAGTCGGTCTGGATTGGAGTCTGAGATTCTGCCTTTCTCAGATGCCAGTCCGGGACCACACTTTGGTAGCAAGGATTTGAAAAATGACAGCTCTTTTGTCAGTCTGCTCCTATGTTGGAGCTATTCTGTTTTTCTTTGGTACATGTATTATTCAGTTAAAAATCTGCACAGGACCCAGTGCATTTTCAACAAAAAAGGTTTTTATTTAGAATATCATTTCAGAGACAAAAAGCAGTTCATTTTGTTTAGTAAAATAAATTTAACAAATACATTTAAATATGGTAAATTGAAGACTTCTGTGGATCTTTTTCTTAGTTACTTGGTTTTCTGCCAGTTGGAGTTTCTGTCTCCCAGCCTAACTGGGTTCTTTCCAAGTGAATGCAGCTAATAATCCAAGGAACTGCTTTATGAAATCGGACTCAAATATACCTCTGTATTCTCACTCAATCTCAGTGTATTACTGCAACATAAGGAAAACAACTTAGGGAAGTAGAATCAGAAGGAAATGCTTCCCCCTCATGTTATCTTTTCAACAGAGGCCTTGGCCACTCTGAAATGGATGGTAAAAATAAACTGGTACTGGGAGGTAATGGTCAAAAGCAAACTTAGATGATTTTCACACCATCTATTATCAAGACCCGAAAGGAAAGGCAAGCCCCAAGACTTCCCAGCCAAGCCACTGCTTTATACAGAAGCCACATATAGCTTCCTAGGGTTACTTTCTTTTCTGGTTATGTACATTAAAAAAATACAACATTGTGTTAAATAGCAGGATAGCTAACAATGAAACACACAGCACTACACTGAAAAACCAAAAAGCTTGGTTAAGCCGAGGAGAGAAATGGCGGACGGTCTTCATGGAGGGAAGCTGCCAGCATCCACCATCTCCTCAGTCTGTCACGGATCTGCACTCTGAGGGTAGGCCTTCCGACCGCCGCCACTGAGCCAGACGCTGCTTAAACCATTTCTGGAGGAGGGAAATGTGCAAAATTACCTGTCACATACTGGCAAACTGGAACATCCCTTCCTTTTCTAAAAGGTAGCCCCTGTGGCCCAACCGGAAAGGAATGTGTCCACAGGGATGGTTTTTCTCACAGTGACACTTACCTTCCCTGCCCCAGGACCTTTGCACATGCTATTTCCTATGCTTAGCGTGTTCTGTCTTCATTCTTTATCTGATGATCTCCCTCTCATGCTCAGGTCTCAGCTTAAATAGAACTTTCTCAATCAAGTCTTCCCTAACCACTTTGTGAGAACCTAAAGGAGGTTCTCCATCCAACTCCTTATTCTCTATTTTAATACTTTGTTACCTTCACAGAACTTTTACTATCTGTAATTACTATGTTTATTCACTTGCTTTTAGTCTACATTTCTTTCTAGAATATAAGATCCATGAAAGCAGAGACTGTATTCATCTTATCATCACTGATTGCATCCTTTGCCCCTCCCACAAGGGATAACATAGATTAATCAGTGTTTGTTGAACGAATGAAAGAAATTGAAGCATCTCCCTGATGCCCCAGATAAATCTCTATGGCTACTATGTCTCACCAATGTGTGGTGATCTCATCAAGGGCCCTGGTCATTGGTAGTGCTTAGTAAGTATGTTAAGTAAAATGAATGGAAAACTGAGCCTGGACAACCTCCAGGCACTCCTTCCTGGGAATCTATGGGGCAGGCTAGCCCAAACTCTCCTGCTGCAGGGCTGCTGAACAGTGAGAAAAGAAACAGTGGGCCTTCCAGCTTACTCAGAGTCTTCTAGCTCTCTATGCCCCAAATAGTCACATCCCACAAAAGAGACCATGGATTTAGGGAAGGCTCCAGATGGGATGCTTCTAGACATGGCACCTTGTGAGGGCTAAAACACTTTTCTATGTCGTGGGGCTGCCCTTACTATGCTACGAGGGGTGGGGATTCTGCACATGGGAGACAAAGAGACCCACGCTGGTGAATAGGCTGGGGTGTGGATCAGGTCGGCCAGGAGGAAACTGGGGATTTTAAAAAACAATGTTGAAGAGGGACTAGTGAGAAAACAGAAGAGGCAGGCACTGATCCTCATGGGAGAAGATGAGTCAGAGGGCCCTGTGGGAAGTCAGACCTCAGGCTTTATTCTCCTGTGTTTCCCAGCCTTTCACACATCATGACAAACATTGGGAATGATGATATTTTCATGTCACACTGGGACAAACAGGCAAGTTGCTTGGGTAGGTGACCACCAGGGACTCTGCAGTCCTGGACCCTGCCAGTAGGAAGCTCTATGGTGATCAGTTGGCTACAGGAACTTGAAGAAACCCCTTAAATACAGCACCAGTCAGCTCAACTGTACCTGAAGAGGAAAGCTTAGGGGGTCTTTACTGTCCCTTCTGGGGTTTTTATAATTCACCTATTCCAGAGCTAAGCACATGATGGGGGCAGAAAAGCAGCAGAAAGAACACAGCTATGGGATGGACCCCAGACCTGGGATGTGCTGATGGAGATGGTTAGAAACATCCAGAGGGCTGTGACTTAGTATGGCCAGCTGCAGATTCAACCTGGGGACAAAGAGGGTGGACTCTAGGGTCCTGCTGGGGAAGGTCTCATCTCTGCAGAGATCTAGGGAGATGACAGGCAGTGCAGCCGAAGCCCAAGATCAGAAGAAAGGGTGAGAACCACAGGGAAGGAGTGCTTCTAGGGATTGAGGTCTGTAGAGCCAGAAGGGAGTGGGGCCAAAGGGCCATTTAGGCCTCTGCACCAATGCCAAGCTGGCTAAAGAGCATGGGACCATACTTACAACTTGCCGTAACTGTAACAGAGTTTCCACACTGAAATGCCTTACGTGGCTGTCAAGGTCAGTTGTCTTGTACTGTGAGGTGGCAACAGAGACAATAACCTAAAGCCAAGGGCAGCAGACTACCTGTCTGGGGTAGTGGATCTCCAGGTGCCATATTCTACTCCTGGAAATCACTAGCCCTAAGGAGAAGAGAGCTCACGTTAACTTCGGTGGCTTTAACCAAAGTTCCACTGCTAAAGGCAGGTGCATTTTCTTCTGTAATCCGTGTGTGTCTCGGTAACTCTGGAGTCTGGTGTGAGAGCAGCGTGGTTCCAGTTTCACTAACGAGGTAGCTCCGAGGGGGTTTTGAGACTACAAGGTCTGATTCAATAGGACTTCCAGTTACTAGAGCTGAATACATGGCAAAGTTTTAAAGACTGACTAATTAAAACTTGGAGGAGGAAAGTCTCATTTTCTACCAGGATTCATTTAAGACAAAATGCTTGAGCTGGCCTCATTCAGAAGAGCCACCCATATCTTTATACTAGTAATGAATATTAATGTACAGTTACCAAAAATAACTTCAGCAAGGACCACATTTGTGAACTGGAGAGTTGGCGTCCAAATGCCTAACATGGTGAGCCCTAGTGCTGGGGGGTGGGACGAGATTCAAGAAAAGCAGAACGATTTTCTAAAGATACATATTTTAAATCAGGTATGTATATATGACAGTTTGGCAAACCAGGTGCTGTCCAACAAAAACCATTAAACACCTTGCTTGCTTCTTTTCCCCTCCAGAGCTGAATCTTATCACATCTCACTCACATCAATACAAATTTTCCACCTGGCTTTATTCTTCTCTTCCTTGTTCCAGTCATCCCCTGAGAAAGACATTCATCCCTCACTGGCTTATAAATGAATGCCCTCATTACCTCACCCCATTGATGGAGATTTATTTACTCTGAGTGAACAGATGATAATTAGACACTGTGATGGGGAGGGCTGGAGGCAAAATAACATTGTTCCTGTCCTTTTCTCTAGTAGCTAACATTTTATTCTTTTCAGGGGGAGACCTTTAGAGGTCTTTATTCCACTGATAAAATGTCCAACAACTAAAACCATGGAGTTCTGGGAATAGTCCCAGGGCATTAAGAAGAGATAAAGATACTGGGAACCAACACTGGCTACACGGGGCTTGAGTTTGTGATTCTAGAAAATGCCAGATCTGCCCGACCTCCCCAGGGATTGATAAAAGACCTTTCCCAGCCCCTTCTAACACTGACTTCAAAATAATAAAAGACACAGGGGTTGGGTCTATCTATATCTAGGTTTATCTAATGCAAATGTAGGAGATAGCTTATTACTGTCATGAGAAAAAAAAAAAAAAAAGAACTCATTCTAGGATCCCAGCAAATGCAACTTAGAAAGTTCTTAACATTAAAGCTCTGTTCCCCTCACTCCCGGTTCCTACAGGTGTCCCCCCAATAGCAGAGAACACTGTCCTACCGTGGGACAGCCACAAAGAGGTCATCAAAGCCCCCAGAGAATGTTTCAAACTTCCAGTCTCTCCTGCCCCTGCCAAAGTATCAGCAATGTGAATCAGCTCTTGTTCATTATCTCAAAGGAGCATCTCATGCTTATTTTTTTCTACTAAAGTATTACTTGTTCTAGGACAATGAAGAATATCACTCCAATCCTGGAGGTGGGTGGTGTTAGGGGTGAGGGATCAGGCATAAGAAATAAATATTATTTTGGCTTTGGAGATCTCTCCCTGTGAAAAAGGGGCAACACAGATAGAGACTAGAAACAGGATGTGCTGATACCAGGCACAGCCTCTACGCAGGTCCAGCAGACCCTGGCCTTCCTGGAGTTATTTGAAGACGCCCTGCAAAGCCTGCTATAAATTAAAATAATTTTATTTATGCCTGAAAGTTCACCATTGGCCATTAGATCTCCAGAAGACACTTTTAAAAATATAAATGTTATTTGAGGGGGCGCCTGGGTGGCTCAGTCGAGTAAGCATCCAACTCTTGATTTCAGTTCAGGTCATGATCTCAGGGTTGTGAGATCAAGCCCCACGTTGGGCTCCTCGCTGGGCATGGAGCCTGCTTAAGATTCTCTCCCCTTCCCTGTCCTTCTGCCCCTCTCGCTCTCTAAAATAGATATATGTTGCCTGAGAAGATTAAAGAAGAAACCATTCTTATGAAGCAGTGCACATGCGGGTGGGGTGAGCTGGAAAAGAGTTTGGGTGGAAAGGATGGGAAGTTGGAAAATGGGACCCAACCAAGTAAGGAGTGACACTCTGAGGCAGCTTCTTCCCCTGAACTTGCTAAACCTGGCCTCCCTCTGAGCTCTGGGGTCTCGACGCTTCCCTGCGGGCCTACACAGGAAGGCAGAGGGGCAAGCAGAACTGTGGCAGCCTCAGAGAGGAAGAAGGTGTTGGCCCCATGGCAGGAAAAGGAAGCCAGGGGCCCTGCTCTGAGGCTGACTCACCCCTACACCCACTCATTTCAGGATTGCATCCATCATTTGTTCATCTGAGGACGATGGCAGAGGGGCAATGGGGAGAGCCTGCCGGGGGAGGGGGGCAGGTGAACCTGCTGTCAGAAGTCTGAATTGGTGGACCTCAATCACAAAAAGAATCAGGTGCCCTTTCTTCCTGCACCTCACCTGATTTCATTCCAGTTCTTTAATAGAAGGTGAATCTCAAGAAAAGATTGAACATAGCTGGGATGTTGTCATGTAATACATGTATTTTTTTTTCTGGGAAAAAATACAACAGAAATGGAATGTTCAGTCGTCCCCTCCATCCCCTAGTTGTTCCCATTCTTTCTATCTATGAAGACAACAAGGTAGTGAGAGGAGTCTGGATTGTGACCCAGACTGCCATGGTTCAAATCCTAGCTCTGCTACTTCCTAGTTGTGGCCTTGGGCCCGTTATTCAACCTTTCTGTGTCTTGGTTCTCTTATCTGTCCAACTGGGCTAATGCTACCTACCGCATAGCCCTGGTGTGACAAATGATTTACTTGGAGGGTGCCCTGCACAATACCTGGCAAGTATCGGCCATCACAGAGGGCGACATAAGTATTCTGCCTCACAGGTAAGGGGGATTCACCATGGGAGAAGCAGAGGCTGAGAGGAGCTTAGACCCCTAGCTGGTACTGTGCCCACAGTAAACCCACAGCCTTTTTAAATGACAAGTTATTATTATCTGTCTGATCACTCCTCTTTTCTAAATATAAGTGTGGGCTTTTAAGTGAGAAAGCTTCAGCAAGCTGCCTCCTCAGGGGGTTCCAAGAAACATGAACTGCTGGACTTGGGTTACATTAAATCACCTTCCATTAAGTTCTGGTTAGTCTGACAGCTGTTCCCTTTGCTAAAACCAGATATGCCTGACTTTCTATTTGACCTAGGAATGAGAGGATTTTCTATGGGCAAATTCTCCAAAGTGCATCTGGCTTAATTAGTAAAAATCATTTTAGGCTTGGGGTCCAGGGTCTTGGTTCTAGGATATCCTGGAGCACCCATTACAAGCTCGTAAGCCTCAGCTGAGTATGGTTCAAGGTGAGGAGAGGCCAAAGTGCCTGATGCTCTGATCTATAAAATGGGAAAAATAAGAACATCTCTGCTTTAGAGCTGAGACTAGAGGTGTGGAAGTGCTTTGGGCTCCCGTGGGAGAGATGCTAGGGCAGTTCCAAATAGTACTATCATCCATAACTAATTGTCTTTCAACGACCAAGGGGAAAATAGAAGTCAGAGTAAACTCTGGATAGGGTTTGTTTGTTTGTTTTAAGTCAGCTGAAGGAGCCAACATTGCACCTGGAGGTTAATAATCATGGGCAGTGTTGCATTCTCTACCCTAAACAATATTCGGAATAACATAGGAGCTTTTAAAAAATCAGCGCTCTTAAGGGGACATCTGCTTCCACTCCCTTCAGTTGTGATGTCAGATGATTTCCTTCTTGGAAAACTCCAGAAAAAAGACTACATCTTAGAGCCCGGGAATTTTTTAAAACGTGAAATCTCCCTGGCTGTCTGCAGCTAAGGGGAAGCTGCAGCGTGCTATGGTGGGAAGAGCAAGCTATCAAAGAGCAAGCTATACCCTTGCTGTCCTGGCAACTCTCTCCCTCTTGGCCTCAGGCTCCTCATTTGCCAAACCGAGGACTGAATTTACAACTGATCGCTAAAGTCCCTTCCAGCCCTGACACTCTCCCTCGGGAAAAGATTTGAGAGCGGGGGGGCTCAGAGAGCGCACAAGGCACCTCTTCCGAAGGTTTCGCTCACAGCCCAGGGGAGAAATTGAGCGGGGGGAAGGAGGAGGCAGCGAGACGAGAGTGGACCAGGGACGCGGCTCCCGAGCCGGAGGGAGGATAGCGCGCTTCTCCCGGCCCGCGGGGAGAGCAGCTTAGCGCGGAGAAGGAAGGGTGATCGTGAGGGTTCTGAATGGTTCCTGGGGGAGCCACCGCGGGCTGGGGCTGGAGGGGCAGACGGGGGGCGCGGAGCCGGGACGCTGGGATGCGGCGGTGGGAGCGCCGCGGCGTCCGGGCTCCCGGGGTGCGGGCAGAAGCGATGGAAGATCGCGGGAGGGCGAGCGGGACCCCGCGTGCGGGAGACGGCCCCGGCCACAGGGGTCGGGTTGGGGGGTGGGGTGGCGTGCCGGGCTCACCTGGGTCTCCTCCTCGGACAGGCCGGCCTCGGCCGCGATGAGGCACAGCGTGGTGGGGTCCGGGTGCTTGTTGACCTTGTTGAAGTTGTACTCCAGGATCTCCACCTGGTCCTGGGTGGGGCCGCTCGCGGTGTCCGCCGACATGGTCTCGGGGCGGCTGCGGGGAAGAAAGCAGCGGCGGCCGTGAGCTCGGCGGCGGGCGGGGAGGGACGGAGAGATCCGGGGCGCGGCCGGCCGTGCACCTCCGTGCGCGGGGCCGTCCCTCCCGCGGGCGCACGGTCGCGCGAGTCCCCGGCGGCTGCAGGCGGCGGCGGGCGCCTCCCCGGGCTCCCGGCCGAGCGCTCCCGAGGGTCTCACGGCTGAGCCGCGCGTCTCCGGGCCTCTGGGCCTGCCCGGGGCCGGTTCTCGCGGCAACTTTCCCGCTGGGGCCGGGGCCCGGGGCGGCGGCGGGAGGAAGATGACGCGGCGCGCCCTCTTGGCCCCGAGGCTCTAAGGAAGGAGTGCAGGAAGCGCGGCGGCGATTTTGGAAAATCGCCTTCAAAGCTTCCCCCCACCCCCGGGAGAGGGAGCTGTCCTGGGACAGTCCCGACAGGTCGCAGGGGTGGGAACACACCTCACCGGTCCGCGCGTCGTTCTGCCTCTAAAGTGGTTTATATAGCCAAGGAGGGCAGTACACCCCACCCCCACTTCAAAGAAATGACCCCAAGGACGGAAGTTACTTTTTAAAGTTGGGGAACTGCAGCGGCACTTTTCATCTCTCCCTCTTACAGAGGTGGAGATAGCGTCCGAGCTGTCGGTTACTCCTGGAGTTGCTAAGACCGGGAACTGAGCATCAGGAGAAGTGTCCACCGGAGGGCTGGTGTGAGTTACTCTGCAATCTGCAAGCTCCTCTGCCATCCCTCCCGCCCCGCCACCCCCATTTTTCCGAAGCCCAGAATCCACAGCCTCCAGTCAGCGCGGCTCGTCGCCGCCCTGCGTTGTCTGGACATTGTTGCGTAGCTACCGCAAAGAGCCCACTTCACTACCAGCTTCAAGGTCTCTTGTATTTCCTTACTTCAGAGCCAAACATCGCTCTAGCAGATTTTGGGTAACATGACTTCCTGCTGCATCCTCTCCATATCTAAATAGCCTCGGAACTGGGCAAAAAAAAAGGCTGGGGCGCCTGGGTGGCTCAGTCGCTACGAGTCTGCCTTCCGCTCAGGTCCTGATCCCAGGGTGCTGGGATCGAGCCCCGTATTGGGCTCCCTGCTCCGCGGGAAGTCTGCTTCTCCCTCTCCCACCCCCCCTGCTTGTGTTCCCTCTCTCGCTCTCTCTGTCAAAAAAAACAAAAAAAACTAAAAAAAAAAAAAAAAAAAAAAGGCAGATGTGCATCCCTCCTCCACTTTAAGATGTATTGAGGTATCCGAAGTTACAGTCTTGAAGATCCTGGTGGAGGATTTGGCATAGACAGGTCAGGACTCGACTTGGCTGACAGTAAAAGAGAAGCACAAGTGTGGGAATCAGGTTGGTTTGTTGTTGAAACAAACAATTGCAAAACCATCAGGCATAATCCTGAGTAGGTTTTGATGTGGTTTGTGCCTGGGGAGGAGCCACACTCCACCGATGAGCCTGCATAATGTCCCTGATGCTGTTAGGACCTTTTCTACTGTGACCTGCCTCCCGTGCTCCCTAACAAATGTCTTTACCTCTCTGAGTCACTTGAAGGGGCTTGCGGGGAGGCCAAGAAGCCATTCTACTGCGAGGGAGTCTTGGGCTCAAGGCACTTGTCAGGTCATCAGGAAATCCCTGTTTTTAGGTGAGTTATATGCCCCCTCCCCCATTTAAAAATCTGTACCAGTGATTCCTATCGCGGTGCTCACAAGATCAGGCCAGGACAGAAACGCCTCCTCTCCTCTTGACACGTATCTCCCCTTTTCTTTGACCCAGAAGTTCAGAGCCGGAAAGAACCTTGGAGATGAACGTTTTCAGTCCTCTCCTGGAACAGCCCAGGAGAATGAGGCGCAGGAAGACTTACTGTCCCAGCGTTGCCCAGTTAATGACCAGCACCCTAGAAGGGAAAGCCTTAGCTTTGGTTTCAGTCCTGCGCTCGGCAGGACCCTTCTCAGCAGGCCTTTCTGTCTTTAGTTTGGCAGAAAAGATCAGGAGGGCAACAGTTTATTAAGGCGGGACTTTTGAATGAGCACTGATTGTCCTCATAGGATACCAACTCCAGCCAAAGCTGCCCCCTGGAACCACCCACCACTGCTCATTTTGCCTAAAAGAATATAGGAGGGCACACTACTACTGCTGATTCTATTTTTTGGAAAGTTTCCATCTAATTCCATGGACACAGTTATGCTGCCTCTTTTCAGTGAAAATTTTTGCTTTGTAGAATTCTCAGTCCTTCAGAAATATTAACCAAGTGGGTAGATTTCTAAACTGGACTCAGATTCAAGGACTGTTCTGCATGTACTTCTTTATCTCTTTTTGTTACATACTTACTATTACATAACTCAAGGGCTACTACTGTCCTTACATTTAATCAGGTGCATTTTCTGTTCTATTTGTGTGGCTTCCTGTTACAGGACTTTGAGGTTTCACGGGTAGCTTCCGGTTGCCTTTAAAGTCCTCCTTGGGTTAGTTGGCTGACGGCCACTGGACTCGTTTGGCTGCTAAGGAGACTTGTGGGAGGTCCATTCGAAAGTACCTACTTCTCCAAGGTACACCAAACAAACAAGCTTGATTTCTAGACATGAGGATGAAAGATCTGACCTCTAGAGTGAGAACTATCTGTTGTTTCTTCACAAAACTCAGTTTCTGTTCTTTCAGCCCTCTTCGGTTGACAGGTGTTTACAGTTGTTGCTTCATTTCTTCTCTCCTTCGCTCTCTTTTCGAGGAAATTTAAAAACCAAATCACCCTGGTAACCTTGCCCTTATAAAGCTTCTCAACTCTTTCCAGTAAGGAAACTGTTGAAAAGCCTCTCTGAAGGTAAACACTTTTAGATGAAAAGAACTAAAAATATTTTAAAGGTCCTTAAACTTTAATCTCAGCACAAGTTCTGTTGTTCCTGTGGTTATATTCATAACTTACAGAACATTCAAAGAGTAATTTGTCCTGTGGTTGTGTTTTCTTTTGTGGTTGGGGGAAGACAATGCATAAACCTTTTCAAGAGGTTAAATGAAAACAGCGGTCTTTTTCCTAAATTAAACCCAATACCTGGTTAGGCAGTTTTACCCTTGTCCCCTAACCCTAGAGTTATTTTAAGGGTATTTCCCTGTATGAACTAGCTCATGGAGAGTGCTACAAACTAGTAACCTGCAGAGATTGTTATGAGCTCACATTTACTATCATCTCCCTCTCCCAGCCATCTGACCTCTAGTATCAAACCAAATGGTTATCGGTGGTAGATACTCCTCATCAACAGTCCCGTGATGAGGGGCGCTTGGATGGCTCAGTCGTTAAGCAGCTGCCTTCAGCTCAGGTCATGATCCCAGGGTCCTGGGATCGAGCCCTGCATTCGGCTCCCTGCTCCGCGGGAAGCCTGCTTCTCCCTCTCCCACTCCCCCTGCTTGTGTTCCTGCTCTCGCTGTCTCTGTCAAATAAATAAAAAAAATATTTAATAAAAAAAAAAAAACCAAAAAAAAAAAAAAAAAACAGTCCCATGGTGAGCTGGCCAAAAGAGAAAAAAGCAGTGGAATCATTTTTTAGGGCCATCTCCCAGTTTTCTTTAGTCCAAATTTCCTTCATGTTCACTCCGGACTTCCACGAAGCAATGGGCTCTTGAAGCATTGTATTTTCTTAAGTGAGGAAAATACTGTGCTTCCTTATCCCCAAGAGAAGTGGAGGCTCTTCATTCATCACTTACTGAACTACTCTAGACAGGGTGCAAGGGGCACCACCCAAGCTGTCAGTGTGTCTCAGAATTGACAAATAGGGGGCACCTGGATGGCTCAGTGGGTTGAACGTCTGACTCTTGATTTCCCCTCCGGTCATGATCTCAGGATCCTGGGATCTGGCTCCACACTCAGCGCAGAGTCTGCTTGGGATTCTCTCTCCCCTTCCCTCTGCCTCTGCCCCACCCTCTCTCTCTCTCTCAAAAAAATGAATAAATCTTAAAAAAAAATTAACAACTACGAGTAGAATATTGATCTGCCTCTCTAGGCTAACAGGAGGTCTGTTTTCAAAAGAGAGCTTTGTTTGTATGTGTTTTTTATTTGTGTGTTTTTGTTTTTTGTTTGATTAATGTCCTTAAGCTTAGAGCAGTAGCTCTCATGCCTGGCTGGGCCTCAGAATCACCTGTAGAAATGTCCAGGCCCCCCCACAGTCCCCCTGAATCAGAAACCACTTTAGGAATCCAGTGGGGAAGGGATATAAAAAGTATCTCAGCTCTTACAAGATTTTGTAATTTAATCATTAAAATCAGTGATAAATGTTTAGAACTTCTTATACTTTATACCTGTAAAAATGCATTAAAATATCTTCTACCTCTGATGCTGTATATCCTCTCAACATTGAGTAGATGGTAGGTTGAGGGTTTTAAAGGAATAAAGGTGTTTTTTTTAAAAAAGATTTTATTTATTTACTTGAGAGAGAGAGATTGGGGGCAGGTGCAGAGGGAGAGGAAGAGAGAGAATCCCAAGCAGACTCCTTGCTGAGCGTGGAGCCTGATGCAGAGCTCGATCCCACAACCCTGAGATCATGACCTGAGCCAAAACCGAGTTAGATGCTTAATGAACTGAGCCACCTAGGCGCCCTTAAAGGAATAAAGTTTTTAAAATATACAAATACACAGCAGAAAAAAAAACCACTTAGACACCATGTTATTAATCTTTTTGTATGAATGGTCAGGAATGGGGAAATTGCCCTTAAAATTATGAATTATTGGGGCACCTAGGTGGCTCAGTCAGTTAAGTTTCTGACTTTGGCTCAGGTTGTGATCTCAGGGTCCTGGGATCAAGCCCCACCTTGGGCTCCATGCTCAGCGGGGAGTCTGCTTGTCCCTCTGTCTCTCCCTCTGCCCCTTCCCCTGCTGTGCTCTCTCTGTCTCTCTCACACAAATAAATAAAATCTTAATAAAATTATGAATTATCAAGAGAAATTTTCCCCTGCTTTCAAAAATTTAGAAATAATATAAAACCCTTTAAAAATCTTTCAGAAAAATGTATTTTTATATTGAAATCAGAGTTTAAGAAAGCAGGACATCAGAAGAAAAACTCCACTTCTTCGTACAAATACCTGTAATTGATTTAGAAGCCAAAAATTATAGTGGAAAATATTTGACAAACTTGACAAATGATTGTCCTTCTCCTATTTCTTAAAGTCTCCAGTGAGAGAACTGCTAAAATTTAAGTTATTTATATGGGCAACTTGTATAATAGAACTTAAAACTGAACATTAGACTATGAATACACCATATACACATAGCATCATTACTGTCTTCAGAGAAAGAAGATTCCAGACAGAAATAGAAAAATATATTTTTAAATGCTATTGTCAACTCCAGCTTTACATATTTAAAAAACTAAAGAAAAATACAACAAAATGCTAACAGTGATTATATCTAAATTAGGGGACTACAGATGATGTAAAATTTTTTCTTTATATTTTTTTCTGGTTTTCTCCATTTTCTATAATGAGCATTTATTATTTTGAAATTAGGAAGTTTATTTTTTCTCAAAAAGATATCCCTGATCAGACCAATGATCCATCTTGCCCAGAGTTTCATCTGATTATTGGGACCAAATTACATTTTCAGGGAAAGCATGGAAGTTGTTTTCCATCAAGTCCACCTAGAAGATTAGGGAAGTACGCACTTTCATTTTCAAAGATCATTAGGTATTAAAAGGATATTTGTAATATACATGTAAGTTATGAAGAATAAATTAACACTAGTGAACCCCACCCAAGTTAAAAATTAAATCATTACCAAGACTATGGAAGCTACTTGTATTTCTTTCCCAATCCCACCCTTACGGCTTATTTGCTCCCAGAAGAAATCAAGATTCTGACTTTTGTATTAATTATTCCTTTGATTTTTAAATTAGCTCTATCACATATGTATGGATCCCTAAAAGAACTTATTATTTTAGCTTTGTATATTTTTGAATTGTGTAAAGTAGTATTATATGTAATTATTCTGTGAATTGCTTTTTTTTCTATCAACATGTTTCCAAGATTCAACCATATTTCTGCATATAGAGAAGTTCATTCATATTCAGTGCTGCTTCCATTTTGTGAATATACTATAATTTATTTATGTCTTTTCCTGCTGGTGGATATTTGGATTGTTTTCAGTTTTTTGCTATTATGAACATTGCCTCTTGGAATATTTTTTTTTTTTTAAGATTTTATTTATTTGAGAGAGAGAGAGCACGAACAGGGGCAGAAGGAGAGGGAGAAGCAGGCTTCCCGCTGAGCAGAGAGCCTGCCACGGGGTTCGATCCCTGGACCCTGGGATCATGACCTGAGCCAAAGACAGATGCTTAACTGACTAAGCCACCCGGGTGTCCTGGAACATTTTGCCTTCTGAAGTGCATCTAGGAGGGTTTCTCTAGGGTATACACGAGTGGAACAGGTTCATAAGATATGTGATTTTTTTTTAAAGATTTATTTATTTTATATATAGAGAGAGTGTGTGTGAGTGGGGAAAGGGGCAGAGGGAGAGAGAATCTCAAGCAGAATCCCTGCTGAGCAGGAAGCCCTACTTGGGGCTTGATCTCAAACTCTGAGATCATGACCTGAGTCAAAAATCAAGAGTCAGCTGCTTAACCAACTGAGTCACCCAGGTGTCCCAAGATACGCGGCTTTTAACTTTACAACATAATATCAACTTCTTTTCCAAAGTTGTTGAACAAAACTATACAAACAATGTATATCATTTCCTTTGCCCCACATCCTCATCAATACTGTCAAACTTTTTAATTTTTGCCAAAATTGTTATGTATTCTTTTCATTCATGAGTAATACCTAAACCTCTTTCAGCTATTTATATATTCAGCTTGCATAAGTTTTGGGGGCTAAAAGATTCCATATGTTTACTATTTACTGTATGAAAGTATTTCCTGTTCCAGCCCAGCAGGAGATATGAGGTATTTTTTGAGAGTTTAGGGTCTGTCTCTAGGCTAGCTTGCTCTTTCCATGGGTCACCAAAAACAATACAAAAGATGTATGGAAAACCAATTTTAGTAGATCTTTTGTCTGTCTGATGCTAAAAATGTTCCTATTTTCCCTTTTACAGAATTCCTGGAAGTCAGGACTTGATTTTGCACTCAAAAAAAAAAAAAAAAAGTTAAAAAAAATAACATGTTAACCATATCAATTTTCTACCCTCTCATCCCCACCCCTGCAAAGTGAATATCAAAATCTTTGAATGAAAACAACAGGTATGGATTTAAAATGACTGAGTAAAAGAAGAAGAAAGGATGTAGGGATAGACAGGAAGTGTAAAAGAGACTATTAGGTTGTGGGTTTAAAACAGGTATAAACATGTAAAACCAAATAATGTGCTCAACTGTTTGCACATGAGCACGGGGTGCTGCATTCCAGTTCAGAAGCAGGTTGCTATTAGTTCTTTGGGTCTCTCACAATCCTCTCAAAGTAATCAGAATGGAACTGGTCCTGTTTTACGGTTGAGAAAGGTTAACTAACTTGTCTCTAGCATCACAGGAAGACTCAGAATCTTACCTTTTATTCTGGAATTAGCAGTAAAGGCAGTTTGTGGTACCTTGAGCAACAAGATTAATTTATACCTTTAAAATATATTCTCCTCGGGGTGCCTGGGTGGCTCAGCCGGTTAAGCATCTGACTTGATTTGGGCTCAGGTCATGATCTCAGGGTCATGAGATCAAGCCCTGCATCAGGCTCCAAGCTCAGCGTGGAGTCTGCTTGTCCCTCTCTCTCTGCTTTCCCCCCCACTTGCTTGTGCTTGTTCATTCTCTCTCTCTCTCAAATAAATAAAATCTTTAAAAAATATATATTCTCCTTATGCTCTACTGATGTCAGAGATTCTAAGATATCACTGGATCACCTGTTTGGATTGTTGAGCTCTAATTGGAGTTGTCCATTATTTTAGTGAAGGGCTGGCGCTGGTGGCAGCCAGTCTTTCCCAGTGTAGGGCAGGCATTGCTGACCTCTCCAGCCTCATTCCCTTAGCTGCTTCTGCAGTCTTCTTGCAGACCTCCCCATGTCTCCTGGAAAAGCCTGGTATCTGCTTGACACCAAGGTCACAGGGATAATGGACTTGCCCCTCTAAAGTTTTGTTCTGACTCCATCGTTTGAGGTACTGATAAATTGGGGAGATTTGTTTAAGTTTGTCCGGTAAGATCTGAGCTCTTAATTTTGGACTCAGTGTAACAGCTTCAGGCGCATGCAGAAGCCCCTGGCAGCTCACAATGACAAGCACCTGTCCTCCCATAACATGCTGCACTTGACTCAAGGAGGCAGGAAGACTGAGAGGCCAGCTCGTCCTTGAATACGTGCCAGCCCAGCCGGCTGCCAGTGCCCACGCCATCCCAAGGACCTCTCGTGCCCCTGGGGTTTTGTCAGGAACAGGTGTCATCAGGTTTGGTTTTCGAGGCTTCAGCCCTGTTCTGGGATGGCATCTCTCTTGGCAGTTGGAAATCCAAGGCTTAAAAATATGAAGTGCTGCCTTCTTTTAAGTTCTGCATATCTGATGTGCGCTGTTAGGTGTGCTGTGTGGAGTTGCTAATTCAGCGCACTGCTTCCCAGGCATTCCTCTTTCAGTTTGCTTTCCTCTTGCCTTAGAAGTCCCTCTATTCCAGGAAACCCAGCAGAATTAAGAGCAAAATGAAATTTGAGTTAATACAGTCCTGAGTACAAACAATTAGATGTCCCAAGTACTGATTATTCAAGATATCACTTTGGGGGCACCTGGGTGGCTCAGTTGGTAAAGCGTCTGCCTTCGACTCAGATCATGATCCCAGGGTCCTGGGATCGAGGCCCACATCAGGCTTCCTGCTCGGCAGGGAGGTTGCTTGTCCCTCTCCCTCTCCCTGCCTCTCCCCCTGCTTGTGCTCTCTCTCTCTCTCAAATAAATATAATAAAATCTTTTTTAAAGATTTTATTATATTCATTTGAGACATAGAGATACAGAGAGAGAGAGAGAGAGCATGAGCAGAGGAAGAAGCAGAGGGAGAGGGAGAAGCAGGCTCCCCGCTGAGCCGGGAGCCCGATGTGGGGCTCGATCCCAGGACCCTGGGATCATGACCTAAGCCAAAGGCAGACGCTTCACCATCTGAGCCACCTAGTTGCCCCTAAATATAATAAAATCTTTTAAAATTTTTAAAAAAACAACAACAGAAAACATCACTTTGCCAAGCCTCCATTTCTCTCAATGGGAAGAAGGGATACAATACACACCTTCACCTAGCTCACAGCTTTGTGGTAAAGTTCATATGATATTATTGTAGGGAAGTATTTCTAAACAGTAATGTGCTTGCTTACAGAAGATATTATTGTTCTTTCAATGACTGTGAGCTAGGCATTCAGTTGGGCGTCTCCTGGGTGGCAAACTGGTAAGAATAGTTTATAGTTTCAGTCTTTCTGGGCTGCAATTTATTTAAAAAAATTTTTTTTCTGGAATGGTAAAGTATGAGGTTTAAATCAGAACCTTTTTTAAAAAAAATCAAATGCTGCCTGTGTTGCTTCGTCATAAGAAGTATCCCTGGATGGAATTTCTCAAAACTAATGAGGTGGGGGGGCACCTGGGTAGCTCAGTCGTTAAGCGTCTGCCTTCAGCTCAGGTCATGGTCCCAGGGTCCTGGGATCGAGCCCCTCATCGGGCTCCCTGCTCCGCGGGAAGCCTGCTTCTCCCTCTCCCACTCCCCCTGCTTATGTTCCCTCTCTCACTGTGTCTCTCTCTGTCAAATAAATAAAATCTTTAAAAAAACCCAAAAACTAATGAGGTGGGGTTGGGTGGGGGTGAGGATGTCCTATCTTTAGCATGTTTTCTCATTAGCACTTCTACACTGTGTGTTGACTTGAATTTAGTTGTTGGTATTTTTTTTCTCATTTCTTACACTTCTCAATTTATCCTTTCATCTATTAATGAGGAAGCATCAATAGGGCAGAAGATGAGTAGTGAGGAGTCAAAAATAAGCAGGAACAGATACTCTATGAGTTGGTGAGTAGATTTTTCTAGGTGGTCTTGGCCTGTGAGAATAATGACCAAATTGAAATTGTTTTAAAATAATTTGTTCCCCGAGCCTGTCTTCCCCACTAAGTGATATGCTCTTCTGTGGGGGATAGGTCTTATACATTTATATCTCACCAGCATTCATTAGGAGTATCTGGCACTGAATAAGTGCTCGTAACTAATGTGCTGAACTGAAATTAACCAATGGCATCTGGTATGACTTGATTTAGGACATAAGTTGGAAAGGCATTGTTTTCAACAACCAGGACTGACTAAGTTCAAAACCAAAACATTACATTGGAAAAAATAACTTTCCAGCCTTCTAATATGTTTTAGTCCCCACTGCCTGAAACAGCACAGAGCTGATTCCTATTTTTGAATTGCATACAGAAACCTCATCCCTGCTAGCACAATAACAACATATTTATTGAGCAATTACTCTGTGCCTGGCACAGTTCTTCGTCTTAGACGAGTTAGTTCATGTAACCATCAGAGGAAGCAGCATTACGGGACAGGCACTCTTCTTGTTTCCATTTTATACACATAGTAAATGATGTAAATGGAAACTTATATACCTTTCCCCAGGCGATGTATATAACTTTCCCCAAATACAAACCTAGTGAGTGGTAGAGCAGAGATTCAAACCCATGAAGTCTAGCTTCTGCATCCATGTTCTTAGCCACTACACTAGATTTCCTCTTTGCATGAAGTAGCCATGTAGACCCAAGAGCCTCGAAGGGTGGTTGTGGAAAGAGGAGATGTAAAGCCTGGTGGTGCCTCCTGGGACAAAAGGAAGGCAGTGTCCTGCATCTATGCCGGCTCCCCTGCGGGGCGGAGCCAGTCTGGCCGCAATGTCTCCCTCCCTGTAGCATGTTTCAAAACAGAAACATGGTGACCAGACATGGCTCTGACCCAGCGAAATGGATTAGCTAGTGATTTCAGTGAATACTACCAACACCATCAGCCGGGCTGGCTTTCTTCTCCCCACATCCTCTTCTTTAATTGGTACAGACATAATTGAATGATGACATTATGTGAATAATATAGTGGACAAATGAGAAAAGGTGTCAGCATCTGACAGAATGGAACAGAAAGGTTGGCTTCAACCAGATCAGCTGGATCTTAGTGATTATGGCTGCTACTCACTCCCTAGATTTACAGAGTTTTGTCGAATTGATTAAGGAATCTCCTGAGACAGTTCTTGAACCAGGTCCCTCAGTGGTCTAGACTTTCTATGGCTACTTACAGAAAATAGCAAGATATGAAAAGGGAGGGGGCGGTGTCTGGGAAGGACTTCCAGGAGTGAATTAATCATTAATTAACCCTGGACATAAAATTCTTTGTATACTGGCTGAGTTCTTTTCATTGGTAGCCCAACTCATGCTCAAAGTCGAAACTTTGTACGTAGAAACATGGGGGAAATGATTAAAGACAATAATAAAACCTTGGGCACCTTTGTGCTATGAAATAAGTGGAGGATTTAGTCAACCTCCTTAGAAATAAATGGGCAAATGAAAGAAGGCAACCCCACTTCCATAATCTCCTCATGGGAGATCTACCTACTGTTCAGGTTGCTTTTCCAAAAGGCTGTCTCTATAGTGATTGTTACGAATTCAGAAAAAGTTTTCTCTAAACACAACATTATACAATGTAGATAGAATACTAAGCTAACCCACAGGAGGGAATGTATCTAAAATGCTATGTATTTGTTACAGAACAAAAAGAAGTAGAAAAATCATCCTGTTGAAGTATCCTAGGGAAATTTAATAAGCTATCATTTCACTTTGAAGGCAAATGCTTAAGAAACAGCAGTTTTAATTAAGCCTTGGCTCAGGGAAATGAGGTTCTGGTGCAGGTATTGAAGGGGGTTCAGGAAACTTGGAGGAGGCTAAAGGTTTAAAGCCCAAGTCTAATGTATCCCAAGAGTCAGGAACAGTCCCTGACACACTGTGGGATGTGCAGTGAATATATATTGGATGCAGGGTGATTGAACTTTATTTTCACTTCAAGAAGTAGGACTTCGCCATATCGTATAAAGGCATAATCATTAGAGCTGTCTTCGGGTCAGAGATGAAATAAAGAGGGGGAAGGAGGGAGAAGGGGAATGCTGAGAAGCACTGATGTGAGAAGCAAGCTGTCTGAGACATAATTAATGAACGATAAAGAAAAAGCCAGAGATTACTTGGCGCAGTCCTCACGTCCTCATTCTTCTACCCAAGGGCCAAGGAAGAAGGAGATAGGAAAGGTTTGGGGCCTTGCATTTCCTGGGCCAGCCACCAAGAGGCGCTGTCAGGCCGGAGCAGTTCAGTTGCTGGCCAGAGCTCTTTGCAGGTGGGAGGAGAAAGAGAGAAGCAGAAATAAAATTATTTTGAGTGTACAGCATTAGTTACAGAGGGAGTGTTGTGTATCTTTATTGTATTATATGGAGGGGACATATTTTAAATCTTCATTAATGAATGAAAATATTAAACTGGTATGGGATATTGGAAAGAGCACTGGGCAAAGAGTCAGACCTGCATTTCAATTTTAGCTCCTCTACTTAATAGTCACATGACCTTGGCTGAGGTGTTTAGTTTTTTGTTTGTTTGTTTGTTTTAACTTATTTGAAACTGAGTTTTCTTCTCTATAAAATGTGGCTAAAACCTTCCTTGCCTACTTCAATTGTGATCCAGTGAGATTTTGCTCAGGAAATAACTTAGAAAACTATAAAATGACAATCACGTTTCCAGGAGTGTAATAATTTATTCATCCAGAAAAGTGAAGATGTTGGGCCAGATGACCTCTGAGATCATTTCTCCTCTAAAATTCTAACGCTCAGCTTGGCCTGGGTTTAAATGATCATGCTATTCCTCGACAACAGCTTACTAATGTCACTGGCCTGAGAAAGGGAAACACAGGGGCCTATTCCAGGTTTGCTGAACACTTTGTTCCTAGTTTCTACTTCAAAGGACCCCTAAGGAGCCCATGAAACATTTTGAACCAAGGTGCTTTTTAATTTCAGCCTGTCTGTTAATGTGACCAAATAATTTGCCATCTAACCTGGAACATCTATGTGTAAAGGGGGTGCTATGATTAATTACACCAAGACAACAGCATACATCAGAAGCATCCCAGGCAAACCTGGATATCTGGTCCCCTTATTATAGGTAAAACATTCAATTTCTCACTTACATGTGGGATAGTAAAAATATTCCTGTTGGAGTTAGGTATCGTACTGCTGTTACAGATTAGCAAGACGCAGTTCTGTTAGAATCTTGGAGGACAGAAACTCATACCCCTAACCTTGGTAGTGAACAGGAGGCTGCTTTTTGCTCTTAAATCATATAGTTGCAGCTTTGTGGTTACAGATCAGAGAATACACTATAGCTTCAAATTTCCTGACCTTTCATTTTTCATTCCACTTTGAATAGGTAGGATAGAAATTTGTCTGATGGGGTGAATGTGCTTGGGTCTCTGCCTGCTTTGGGTATTGTTAGTATGGTTGTGCTAATGCTTAGTAAGTGTGAATATTCATTACATCTCAAACAGAGTTTGGTCCTATGATCAAATATAAACAAAGGAACAAAAACGGCTTGTACTAGAGATTTCCACAGGCCCAGCCATGTGCTCAGGGCCTTTCAAACCAGATAATCCAGGAGGGGTGAAACTTGTGAAGTAAATTGAATTATCAAATCTCTCTGAAAATGTCTCATGCCCTAATACACCGAGAAATCAGACAAGCAGATTTCTGCTATGGGGGAAAAATCGCAATATTTTCTAAAGAAAACCGTTGAACACAAAGAAAAATTCACACTACTAAGGCTAGAAGCAAATAACATAAAGACCAACTTTCTAAATAGTTTATGGAGAGGAAAAATGGCACAAGTCAAAATGGCAGGTTATAAATACCCTTTTTTATTTTCTAAATTTTTAAAAAAGATTTTATTTATTTATTTGAGAGACAGAGACAGAGATAGTGAAAGAGAGCACAAGCAGAGAGGAGAGGGAGAAGCAGGGTCCCTGCTAAGCTGGGAGCCCGACGTGGGGCTTGATCCCAGGCCCCTGGGATCATGACCTGAGCTGAAGGCAGACGCTTAACCGACTGAGCCACCCAGGTGCCCCAATATCCTTTTATAAAAAGAGATTTATTCATTTATTTTAGAGAGAGAGAGGCAGTGGGTGGGGTGGGCAGAGGAACAGGGAGAGAGAATCTCCAGCTGATTGAGGAGCACAACTCCAGGCTTAATCCCAGGACCCTGAGATCATGACCTGAGCCAGAATCAAGAGTCAGATGCTTAACCGACTGAGCCACCCAGGCACCCCTATAAATATCCTATGTTTTAAGTTAATTCATTTTGGGTAACCCATTTAGTGTCCTAATTCTGCTTGACTTAGGAGAACATTAATTAAATTAGATCAATAGGCTGCAGGGTAGGGAGAAATAGGTTTCTTTCTTAGAAGAGAAGGGGACCTTCAAAACTTAAACAGTGATGATAGAAATCAGTCTGGTATTTTAAAAATCGAGTCCAGTGAAGCCACACGCAGATAACCGAGAGTCAAGTAGAACTGGCATAGTGCGCTGTAGCCATTTACTCACTTTAGGATGTCAAAAAAAAATTAGAGTTTTTTTCTGAAGATGTTCGTATTCTCAGTGCCTGGCTCTGAAAAAGGCTGTTCATTTGTCATTCTGGGGACATTTCATCAGGATTTATTTTTTAAAAACTGTATAGTGGGTTCTATGATATTTTTGCCTGAGCCCTAATTACACAGTAAGAAACAGGAGTTAGGGACTGTCCCGGTACTGTGCACGTGTGACGGGCAGATGGTTAGGCGGCCTGTCTGTAGGCCGTTGTAACCTAATGCAAGCAGGCATGACCTCCTCAGGCCGTTAGTGCATTTTGAAATGTCTAGAAAAGACTCTTTGAAGAATGGAATTATCTCTACACAAATATACTTGAATCAATTATTACTTTTTATGGTCCAGCCACCATTCTTATTTTAAGACTGTAATTAGGTAATGAATAAAATGACATGCACCTGGTACTTTGTAGTGCTCCAAATTATGCCAAAGTCCAACCAGGCGTGCTGCTTGTTGCCATGAGACTCAGTTATATGGGCCTTATTTTTTTACCCAGTTGTCTTTATGAACAGGTGTTCAACTAATGGGATACACCGAGGCTGTGCAGCTAGATCCTTCTTATTAACATCACACAATAATTGAAAAGGACAGATACTTTACAAAGTCCAGCTCAGGGGATAACTCTGAACTTACTATAGGTCGTTTCTCTGAGCATTAGAGAGATGTTGCAGAAAGGCTGGATAGGGGGGCGCCTGGGTGGCTCAGTCAGTTAAGCGTGTGCCTTTGGCTCAGGTCATGATCCCAGGGTCCTGGGATCCAGCCCCTCGGAGGGCTCCCTGCTCAGCCGGGGAGTCTGCTTCTGCCCCTCCCCCTGACTCATGCTCTTTCGCGGGTGCACTCTCTCTCTCTCTCTCTCTCTTTCTCAAAAAAGTCTTAAAAAAGAAAAGAAAAGAAAGGTTGGATGGAGCCTCAGAAGACCCTCACTTTGCTTCTAGCGATGTCACTTAAATCTCCAAGTGACCTTGGACAACTTAATTGCTTTGAACCTCCATTTCTTCATCTACCATTGAAGTTACCCCCACCTGCTACAGTAATCCTACCCCCACCTATCTCACAGGGTTGTTGTAGGATTTGATAAGATGGATTATGTTTATGAATAGCACTATAAATTATAAACACTATATATGGTTTTATTATTATTCAGTCATCTAGGAGCTCTTCTGAGCTAGTTCCAAGGACTAGAAGACTCTTTTAAATTGTGGAAACTGAACCAGGTATAATACTAATGAAAGAGGAGATGACATCCCCCTTTCTTTAGTCCTGCTTCATTCACCCCAATGCCAGACACCTCCAAAGGATGCCATTCTACTCCCCAGGAAGAGCATGAAGAACACATAATAAAGGGACAGACACTTCCAAGCAGAAGTTATCGAATTAGAGTATTTTCTAAAATAGATTTCACTCCTGGGCACCAGTAGACTAGAAATTTGGAAAGGAGTGAGGGGCATAAGAGCTAGGGACTTGTTTATATAAATTTTCTTAGGGAGAAACCACACAAGAAGGAGACAAAAATACAGCAGTGAAGACTAGACTATCCAAAGCAGATCCGTTGTGTCCTCAAGAATTCCAGGAAACTTCCATTGTGATCCTCTAGATCTAGTGGCTACAATGGCAGCCATTAGTTTACTGCCCAGGACACACTAAGAGATTAGAACTGATCAATGTCTGCCTTAGATTGTTTCTGGTTTTGTTTTCAACATCAAAGAACAGAGTAGTTCTGAAAGATCTGGAGGGTTTTCATGTTTGGCCACATTTTATCAAAACTACCAGAAGCAAATTACAAGAAATTATATGAGGATGGGTAAAAATTAACTTCTCTACTTTTTTTTAAAAGATTTTATTCATTCACCTGAGTGAGAAAGAGCACGAGTTGGGTGAGGGGCAGAGGGAGAAGCAGACTTCCCACCAAGGAGGGAGCCCAATGTGGGGCTCGATCCCAGGACTGGGGGATCGAGACCTGAGCCAAAGGTAGACGCCCAACCAACTGAGCCATGAAGGCACCCCACTTCTCTACTTTTAAAAGAGGTTCTATCATTATCCAAACATGGCCATAAACTAACATTAGAACCTGAAGCAAATAGAGTAATTTGACCTTGTCCTTGAACCCCTAGCATTCACGTTGAACTTCTGTTTGGCAAGCCAATATAAATATACCAGCTCTCCAACTGGGCTATACGGATACAATGCTTCCCACTGGGAACCTGAGTCACAGAGGGAGTGAGTGACTTGGCAGAGAGACCAGAATAAAGGGTGGGGAGGCCTTAGTTCCAGAGCTCAGCCACCAACTAATCCTAAGATGCAAGACAATTCACTTTACTCTTGAAACTTTATGTATTATATGGTATTCATAAACTGTGTAGCTTATGGCTCAGGCCAAGTATTTTTTAAAATGAAAGGGGGTACTATCATAATCTACCAGGACAACTGATATTTTGGGCTTCCTCTGCTTTAAAATTCCATTACAGGGGTGCCTGGTGGCTCAGTCATTAAGCATCTGCCTTCGGCTCAGGTCATGGTCCCAGGGTCCTGGGATCGAGCCCCACATCAGGCTCCCTGCTCTGCGGGAAGCCTGCTTCTCCCTCTCCCACTCCCCCTGCTTGTGTTACCTCTCTCGCTGTGTCTCTCTCTGTCAAATAAATAAATAAAAAATCTTTAAAAAAAATAATAAAATTCCATTACAGCTGAAGGAGAACTGAAAATAGGACCCAGGTTCCTGAACATTAGACCCGTATTCTGCTCCCTAGGCTAGACTGCTGTCTGCTGGGACTTATCTACACTGGGATTCTGTGGAAGAGTGTTTAACATATCACTTGAAGAGTGATGAAGGGAGTTTCCCAGCAAATAGAAAGGACAGCATGACCTGTACCTGTTTGGTCACGTATCCACACAGCCAAACCCCACGTGTGTTCAAAATCAACAGCACTGGAATGCCAAATCCACATTGGGGTCATTGAAAGGTGGGAAGGTCAAGGGAGCCAGGGCCAGGAAGAGGGCAGGTACACACACACCCTGCATCAGGAGAATCCCTTATATTTGCAGTCTCAAGCCAGTTCTCCACTAGCCTGCCCAGGGCGAGCAGACAGGATGGCTGTGGTCCAGGGGCTGGCTGCCTTGGGATCCTCAGGTGCTGGCTTTTAAATGGGCAGGTAAGTACTCTATAAATTACTGTGGGCCATACGCCATCCTTCTGCCAACAGTTTCATCTTTGCATAGTTCTGTTGACCATCCCCATTCACTTGGCTTTGTAAAAGTTTGAGGGAGCCATCGACAACATCTAAAAATTAATCTAGGTTAGGTCATGACACAGCCTTAAAAAAATGTCCAAGTGACAGCCACATGCAGAAGAATGAAACTGGACCATTTCCTTACACCACACAAAAAATAGACTCCAAATGATTGAAAGACCTAAATGTGAGACAGGAGTCCATCAAAATCCTAAAGGAGAACACAGGCAGCAACCTCTTTGACCTCAGCTGCAGCAACTTCTTCCTAGAAACATCGCCAAAGGCAAGGAAAGCAAGGGCAAAAATGAACTTTTGGGACTTCATCAAGATAAAAAGCTTTTGCACAGCAAAAGAAACAGTCAACAAAACCAAAAGACAACCCACAGAATGGGAGAAGATACTTGCAAATGACATATCAGATAAAGGGCTAGTATCCAAAATCTATAAAGAACTTATCAAACTCAACACCCAAAGAACAAATAATCCAATCAAGAAATGGGCAGAAGACATGAACAGACATTTTTCCAAAGAAGATATCCAAATGGCCAACAGACACATGAAAAAGTGCTCAACATCGCTTGGCATCAGGGAAATCCAAATCAAAACCTCAATGAGATACCACCTCACACCAGTCAGAATGGCTAAAATTAACAAGTCAGGAAACGACAGATGTTGGCGGGGATGCAGAGAAAGGGGAACCCTCCTACACTGTTGGTGGGAATGCAAGCTGGTGCAACCACTCTGGAAAACAGTATGGAGGTTCCTCAAAAAGTTGAAAATAGAGCTACCATACGATCCAGCAATTGCACTACTGGGTATTCACCCCAAAGATACAAATATAGGGATCCAAAGGGGTATGTGCACCCTGATGTTTATAGCAGCAATGTCCACAATAGCCGAACTATGGAAAGAGCCAAGATGTCCATCAACAGATGAATGGATAAAGAAGATGTGGTATATATATATGTGTATATATATATATATATATATATATATATATATATATAATGGAATATTATGCAGCCATCAAAAGGAATGAGATCTTGCCATTTGCAACAACGTGGATGGAACTGGAGGGTGTTATGCTGAGCGAAATAAGTCAATCAGAGAAAGACATGTATCATATGACCTCACTGATATGAGGAATTCTTAATCTCAGGAAACAAACTGAGGGTTGCTGGAGTGGGGGTTGGGGTGGGAGGGATGGGGTGACTGGGTGATAGACACTGGGGAGGGTATGTGCTATGGTGAGTGCTGTGAAATGTGCAAGACTGTTGAATCACAGACCTGTACCTCTGAAACAAATAATGCAATATATGTTAAGAAAAAAAAAAAAAAGAAGATAGCAGGAGGGGAAGAATGAAGGGGGGGGAATCGGAGGGGGAGACGAACCATGAGAGACGATGGACTCTGAAAAACAAACTGAGGGTTCTAGAGGGGAGGGGGGTGGGAGGATGAGTTAGCCTGGTGATGGGTAGTAAAGAGGGCACGTTCTGCATGGAGCACTGGATGTTATGCACAAACAATGAATCATGGAACACTACATCAAAAACTAATGATGTAATGTATGGTGATTAATATAACAATAAAAAAAATTTTTTTAAATGTCCAAGTGAACTAAACCATTCCATACTAAGAGAATTTGAAAACATGGGGCACCTGAGTAGCTCAGTCAGTTAAGCGTCTGCCTTCGGCTCAGGTCATGATCCCGGGGTCCTGGGATCGAGTCCCACATCGGGCTGCCTGCTCAACAGGAGGCCTGCTTCTCCCTCTCCCACTCCCCCTGCTTGTGTTCTCTCCCCCCCCCCCCCGTCAAATAAATAAAATCTTAAAAAAAAAAAAAGAAAGAAAGAAAACAAAGGGGAGGGGGACATGTTCAAAGAAAAGCCGTCCAAAGAAGGCAGAAATTCTGTCACTGTTCTACAAATCTATTTTATCAGCTGTGCAATCACGCCACTCATTTTTCAAAAAATTATTTCTGGTGACGCTCTGAATGGCCAGAGGAAGAATCAGGCTTCCCGACAGCAGCTTTAAACCAGTGTGGGCTGGCCGCCTGATGCCAACAGCCTAATCCTTTCCTCTGAACTTGAGGGACTTGAGGGCCCGTCTCCCCTGAGCCAGGACGGTGTTTACTTTCTCCCTCCTCTCCTCAATGCTACGCTCACCAGGGAAGACTCTGTGCCCTCGGGCTGCCCAGCTGCTCTGGGCTCCCGGCCACCTGCAGAATCTGCTTCCCTAATGGGGGTGGGGGGCGTTAATCACACACCTGGCCACACCCCTCTTCACAGGCAGGACGCGCCACACGCAACTGGCACTTGCCAACGACCGACCGCTGCAGCAATCTCAGCCTTCGGACGGAGACAGGGCTGTCAAGGACCCAGAGTCCCAGGAACTGAGGGGGCCCCTTGTCCCCGGCTGCAGGCCTGGGTCCTCGAGGAAGGAGGCTCCTTGTCACGGAGGCTAGGCTGGCTGCCCTGCCAGAGCCAGCGTCCACACAGGAGGGGGAACCAGGTAATTTCTCTAAAGCCCTGTGAGCAGAATTTCTTGACGTTTTATCTCCACTGTAGTGTTCTTAAGGTGGCGCTCCGTTTTTCACAAAGGTAAATGCAGCGGTCTCCAATAAGTACAAATGCATTTAACACAAAATAGACCAATTCAGACAAAGCATTCTGTCAGGCCCCACAGTCCATAGGGAATTCCCTGAGGGATGCGATTTGAGGAATTCTACTCCAAACCCCCAATCCTGGTATATTTTCCCCCAGCAAGTTGCTTGGAATTTTTACCAGTTGGGATTATACATTTGGCCTAAAACTTGGATCCTCCTGATTGCCCCAAATGGTAATTCCTATTTAGATAACATTTCAAAGAATTCCCAGATACGTTATCTTGCTGGAACCTATTTAATATCCTGGGACATAACTCATTAAACAATTATTGTCTATTAACACCATAACTTTAATGAGTTTTCCAGAGATGGAGAAGCAAAGCCTCGAGGGGATGAGACCCTGAAAATCAGATGTGTTTAGACTGGAAGGGAGCTGAGAAACCACCTAACACGTAGAGCCGGCACAGGCAGGGCAGGGGGGGTGGGTGGTCCCGTGGGCACCCCTGCCCCCAGACAGGGGCCACAGTGAGGGGCAGACAGGAACAGCAGTAGCCACAGAAACAAATGTCACCCCGTCACGCTGCTGCCCAGAACCGACCTAGAACTCACAATGAAAAGCCCCTGTGGTGCCAAATCGACTCATTCCAGGGCTGAGAACTCGCGCTCAATCCTACAAGAACAACTTGGCCGTCCCCGGCATCTCAGCAGAGAGCCTGGTGTGTCTGCTGCGATTCTCCCAAGGCATATAATCCTCTGGCTTATCCCAGATATTTTTGGAGGGAACAAAAGGAAGCCTTCATTTTGAAACATCCCTTCTCACGTGTTAGCACAATCCTTCAATAATGCACCTTTGAGGTTCTGAGTAATTCTTCCCGCTGGCTGCCCCGAGCGTGTCTGAGTTCCAAGAATTTGCTTGAAATGCGCCAGATGCCTTGTCCTAGCTAGAGCCACACGTGTGGTTTGGAGGACCCAGTAGCGTGGTCTCAGGGGTTCCTCTTCCTCTGAGATCCTGCTGCTGTCTTCCCCGGGCCATGGGACATGGTGGTTGTATGGTCAGGGGCAGACCCACCTTCTCTCTGGGCTTCCCTAGCCTCATGTGTCAAGGGAGAGGTTGGGGTTTCACTGGTTCTCATCCCTGGCGGTGTGTTAGAATCCCCTGGGGAGCTTTAAAAAACAATGCCAGGATCCTTATTTAATTGGTCAGGGCGGGGCCAGTCCTGGGTATTTTTAAAAACAGTTTTCCAGATCGGCAGTTGCTGAGCTAGATGATTTCTGGAACCTTCGAGGTTCTATACAAGCCCGCAATCCTGACAGTCTGATCCTCCATTTTATTTATTGAATTAATTTTTTCCCAAACCTACTTTTTATTTTCAGTATGTTGCATAGGCTGACGTTTAGAAATGCCTTTAATTATATAGAAAAGATGGATTGTTAAAGAATTGTTTGTTGGAGCATAATTGGCATAGAATACTGCATGTGTCTAAAGTGTACGATCGGATAAATTTTCACCCGTAAGAAATGGTTACCACAATCGCAATAGTGAACATATCCATCACCCCCAAAATGTCCCGTGCCCCTTGATAACCCCCCGCCCCTTTTCTCCCCTCTCCTCTTCCCCAGGTAACCACTGATCTGCTTTCTGTTACTATAGTTTGCGTTTTCTATCACTTTATACCAATGGAATCATACAATATGTTCTATTTTCCACCTGGCTTCTTATTATGTCCTTAAACTTTAGATATCAAGCTCTTTGAGAACAGGAGCCCACCTTGTATTTCTTTTCTCTTCCTCCAGGCCCCCAACTTACCTTTGCCCAGAGAAACCCCTTAATCATTTTTTGCTTGATGGGAATCAGACCTTGGTGACCTTGCAAGCGAGCTTCAGTTGGGTGGCCCACTCCCCACTCCTCTGCAGGTTCCTAGCCAGCAGTTTCAGCTCAGTTTAAAAATAATACGTTAGCTTAAATGCATCCATTGGGGGTCCATGGAGTTCTAGGGCTCCAGAAAATGAGTGTCAAGGTATATGTTGGGGGCAGGGCGAACTACCTGGGAAAGGTCCTTGGTTTTCGCCAGATTCTTAAAAACCAGGTTCTTGACCCCAAAGGAGGAACTATGGAATTTATGTTGTGCTTTATTCCTATTATATCCTACATGTATTTTATTAATATGATGCTCAATTGTAACTCCTCTACTGTTTGCTCCCTCTCCTCCTCCCTCCCCCTCTCCTCAGTACCTTTATTTTGTTCTCTCCCTGCTCCACTAAAGGCCTGTGGAGTTGGCAGTGCTGTCCCCCGGGAAATTTTCCCATTCCTCTTCTCTTCAAGACCTTCTCACCTAAGTTATGTGGAGTGCTGTGCCTCTTTATTCAATGATTCCTATCCCATCTTACCTAACACTTCACCTAAATACCTGGATACCACTGTGTTCCATTGCCTCAAAACCCCGGAGCATGGGATTCCTTTTTATCTTAAACAAGATCAATGTTTGCATTGTTGTAAATAAGTATTATAAGAACCAGACATAACAAGAAATAGCACTGCAGATTCTCCACTGAGCAGCCTCTGCTTCATCCAGAGATACCTCCTCTTATTCCCCTCTACCAAACACAAAAAAATATTTAAAAAAATAATACACTGTCTGATTTGAGACCGAGATGAGTAATAGCAACATCAGCTTCTAAATGATAGATTCGTACGCATCTGGCACAGTCACACAAACACGGGTTTCAAAGTGTCTTCCAGAGAGAGGAGAGAGCAAGAAAGACATCTCACCTGCTGGCCAAAAGGCCAAAATGGGCTCCACCTTGCCCCCAGTCCCCCTAACCCCTTGCATGTTTGCAAGGGTCTGCTATCTTCCACCCGGCCGGGCTGTCTGGCTCCCTGCTCGGGACCAGCTTTTCACTTTTATTCTGCCTTTCAGCCCTGCCTTTTCCCCAGCAGACTAGCACATACGGCAACTACAGCACTGCAGTCCAGTGTCTACACGATTTCATTCTTCTGCAATAAAGGCAAGCCTCTGAAAGTTACTTACGTGGAAGTGGCAAAGGCAAGCTCTGGATTTGGAAGCCGAGTCTGCTGATGCCAGCCCACTTAAATAGCTGGGTTGGCTGACACGGGTTGTTGATAGCACGTTTATTTACGCCTATGAGTGCACGCTCAAGCAAGGACCTGAAAAACCTGCAGTGTGGGCAGCAGGGGAGCAGCTGAAAGTATGCCCAGGTTACATCTCTCCCGGTTCTTCGAGTCTGATAGGCAGGCGGCGACTTCTGAGTTTCATGGAAGTTTCTCGGCACCACCTTCTTGTCCCTGATCTCTTTCTTTGCCAGGCAAGACTCTTCACCAAGATAACATGAGAGATGCAGCTGGGAGAGGAAGGAACAAAGGACCCTGACCGTTGCACCAAGTTCCTTATTTTGAATGGGCTTCCAGCTAGATGTTGCCGTATTTTAAACCCTAGGCTTGGTGAGGTTGATTTCACAGCTCTGTGGGCTGGATGCCAAGTTAAGCGCCTGGACAGTTGCCCAATCAATGAAAAGTTGTGGTGTATGTGTGTGTGGGTTTTTTTTTTTTTCCAGGCACAGAACGTACAGATAAAGAACAGTTATAGGGGAGGTCCAGGCTAGGATGATACAATTTTAGGTCCCCTTCAAAAACGATTTTAGTTTCTTTCTTCTGTCTGTACTTTCCTCCTGACTTCCCCTCCCCTTCCTTTGTTAATGAAATTCCTATCTAAGAGTTGAAAGATTCCCCATGAAAGCTCAAATAAAAAGCCAGTGTGTGAGCCAGCCTGTGGGAAGATGCACTCCAAACGTGAGAAGTGTTCCGTGGTTCATGTGATCGTCAGTGGAAACGTTTCTGAGGGTGAGGGTATGTGTGTGGGTGTGGGGACCCAGTTAGCCGATGTTTATCTGTTTTTTATAGCTAGATATGGCAGTTAATAGTCAATTGCAGCATTGCTAAACACATTAGCTGGGTATGATTTTGAGAGGATGAAGGAAGAGAGACAGGGTTTGGTGAGATCATTTATGGGAGTATCTGTGTGTATTTGCTGGTACGTAGTGCAGACTGGTAAGTTCCACCCAGATTACACAGCCTATATTCTTCACTTCACTGGACAAAGAAAAAGCCCACTTGATTCTCTCGGGAACAGTGGCTCTATATGAAAGAAGAGCAATCATTAAGAATATTTCTTTCTCTCTTGAGAAAGGGGGGGAATGGTTATAAAACATGTGTGGGAGAATTGTAGAGACAGGGGGCCTGGCCTATCCCAACCCTGGTTACCAGAAGAATTCTTTTGTTGCCGAATTCATTGCCTAACTTCTGACTGTTCTATGGCCAAATCTGGACTCTTGCCTCTCAGATTTCTTGAATGCAGGGTCTATGTCTTGTTTATCATTTGACGCCTACAGAGCTGGCACGAATGATGAGGACAATGACAATGACGATGGTGATGATGATGTCTGGGTTTACACTCAGGACTGATTGGACTCAATATTTAGAAAGTCGCTTCAGAATGTTTTCAACTATTCTTATTTGTTTGTTTATCATCTGTCTTCTGGAATGTGACTTCCACGACCTCAGTGACCTTGCCCACCTTGCCCACTCTTATAACCCCAACACCCAGCACGGTGTCTGGCCCATAGTAGGTGTTCAACAGATATGTGCTGTCTGCTTAGTTTCTAAATTCCTTTGAAGCATGTGCAACCCAACAGACAGAAGTTCTGGAATCAGTAGTCCCATCTTGGTTCACACATGTTTCTTTCACTCTCGCATAATGCGTTGGCTTCAAGCGATTCCTCTTTATCCAGTGTATCATGGAGATGAAACTGAAAGTGGCAGAAATCACAGGGCAGTTTGACATCACTTAAAAACTCTGCGGGTATGTGGTTTCAGGTTGCTCAGGGGTGCAATGAGGCTACCCAGAACGCAGGTATCTTCTGTGTTCCATTTTGAAGTCTTCGGTGTAATAGCATTGCCTCCTGTCATGGCGGCAAGGTTGATGCGGTAGCTTGGTATATGCCATCCTTAAATGAAAAAAAATCAAAGACAAGTAGGAGGGGAGATGGGCTTTCTCCTTAGTATCCCTCTATGTTAGAAAAGTCTGTCCAGAAGCCATCAGCAGACTTCCAGTTATGTCTCCTTGCAGAGAACGGGGTCAAATGGCCACCACACTGGCTAAATCCATCATGGCCACTCCAGGCCATGAGAATTTTGCTTCACTCTAGCAGCTCTCTTTGGCTGTGGCACGTGTTTTTTGTTTTTTTGTTTTTAAATGAAAAAAAGCTTACTTCAACTCTCAGCAAAATTAAAACTATTTCAACAACCCACAAATAAGGGAAGTAGCTGGCTACAGTGATTTTTTTTTGTCTATGGGCTTAGATTATAAGTCTGTATCACCACTGATTTTCTGCATATCCAAGGAATAGCATATAATCTAGCAGCCTCTTATCTTCTCCTATGTCTGATGGGATTGATGATGCTGTTAGTTCTCAGAAACACCAAGCCTAATACTGCAACTAAGCATAAAAAGGTTGCCAAACAGTCTCTAAGGGTTTAAGACTCATTTTCCTGCTCCTCTTCTTGTCTCTTATAGGTCAGTGGAATCCCGTCTTCCCACGTTTGCATCTGGGAGCTCCAGCTACTGCTTCGGATTTGTAAGCTGGAAACACATGGCTGATACAGTAATTCTCACCTAGTTTGTATTTTCTCCTGGTGATGAGCAAACTTCAAATTAACACGCAGATAGGCAATTTTGTTTTCCTTCTCTTCACTGTTCTAGACCTTTTCCTTGTGGTGGGCTTCAGGAACTCTCCTCTCCATTGTCACAGATCAAGAGAATTAGGATGAAAGATGTGGTGGAAAGAACAGTATCTGGGGGACACCTGGGTGGTTCAGTTAGGCGTCTGCCTTCGGCTCGGGTTGTGATCCCGGGGTCCTGGAATTGAGTCCCACATCCGGCTCCCTGCTCAGCGGGGAGTCAGGTTCTCCCTCTCCATCCACCTCTCCCCCTGCTCATGCTTTCTCTCCCTCTCTAAGGAAAAAAAAAAAAAGAGAGAGCAGTATCTGGGTGCTCAATAAGTGTGTGTTGAGTGCCTGGAAGAATGGTGGAAAGGAAAGAGTATGGACTTCTGAATCATGCAGGCTTGCATTCAAGTCCCACCTCTACCACTTCCCTTCGATGTGAGCCAAGGCAAGTTACACAACTTCTCTCAGATTCAGTTTCCTCACCTATAAAATAGGTTTGCCAAAAGGACTAGAGATAATATATGTAAAGCACTTAGCATAATGCCTAGAACATAGTATATGCTCAATAAATGGTAGTTGCTGCTAATAGTTACAATAATAAGCCCAATTTTCCTTAGTCATCTTTGTGGAGCCCACACGTGGTGGGCACAAAATAGTGAACCTAAAGCCCAGGGTGCTACAGCAAACGGGAGTGTTTGGAAGAGCTACATAGAAGGCGGTGATATCTGGACCGTGGGCAGCAGTTTCTTTCCTGCTCTAAGCCAGAGATCACTGAAGTGCAGGAGGCCACTTTATGTATAAGGAGCATGCAATGGTGAAGGGGGAGAAAAGCCATTCCCTGGGAAAGAGAAAACTGCCAAAGACATTTAAGAAAAGTTCTCATGAGGGATATAAACCTCCCCAGGGCCAAACTCTGACTTGGACAGAAGCAAATTAGGAAGAAGGGTGACCAGAGTATAGAAGCATATACCAGCTGAAAGTTCTACCCCCCAAGGTGTGAACTTGCAGAGATAGTGTGGAAGCGCTGACTCCCAGCGGGCCCTTCCTGGGCCCAGCCTGGCTGGGAGGCAAACCAGCGGGGCCAGTAGCAGAGGATCAGCAATGACAGAGAACCTGGATGCAGAAAAGGATGTCAGCTAACCTGGGTTGGAGATGTTTCCCTTGGCTGCTCCTGGCAGAGGGTTTCACACGCTCCCTGGGGAGGAGGGACTGAGAGTTATAACAGAACCACACTCTAGCTTGTTGTGAACTGGTAGTGATTAGGTAATTCTTTCTGTGAACTGCAGGTATTTATTTCCAAGTGTGGATTCCATCATTTTACCTAATCCCTCAGCTGTCCTGGTGGCTTCCTGAGGCAGTGGATGACTAGGAGTGAGGACGCTGTGGCCCATGCCCAGCGCCCACTGTGGAAGGTGCTGGGGAAGGCTGTTCTGACTGGTGTGGTCCATGTCGCCTTTGCTCTTTGACTTAAAAGTCATAGTCTCCTCTCATTCCATTTTGTTTCATCCAGAGTCTAATGAACGGGGAGGTCACAAAGCATCGTTTTCCCTAGAAACCCCATTCATGCTCTTGATCAGAGGAGGGGAAGGGCCTTGGTAATGGGGAGCATCAGCCATCTGTGGAAGGAGGGAGGGGGAGGGGGCATCTGTCTTCACCCACGAACACCTCCAAACGCGTCCACTGCTCTCCCTCAGCATGAGGACTCACGGCTGGCAGCAGGAGTTGCGGGGTGACATTCTCAAGAGGGGTGGAGCCTCACCTAAGAGGCTAACCTTCCATGAGTGACAGGAAAGTATTGCAGGTTGGGGCCACCTCAGCCTGATTGTCATCCCCTAATACACAGGGTGAGGAAAGAGAGTCCCCACACCCATGAAATTTCAGGGATGGGCCCTGTGCTTTTAGAAAGCAGCAGGTGGGGAGCTGGAGTGAAGAAAAACAAAATCCTTTGGTAAAAACTTGCCTGACTGGGTGTCAAATCCAGGCCCAGTCCATGCTACCAATCACCACACAGCATGACCTTTGCGGCCACTTGTCAGGGTGACTCACTGGAGCTCCAAGGAGGGGAGCAAGAGCAGGTCCCACCTCCTCCCCAGGGGTACGCCCTCCCAAGCTCCCTCTATTTAAGATACTTGACTTCTTCTGTGAGTGATTTTGCCTGGAAACACAGAGGAAGAGGAAAGGAAAAAGGGGAGCTAACAAAAATATAAAGCTTGCAGACAAACCAAAAAACAAACAAACAAAATGTATGTCTGATACTGTGGGAAAAGGGTTGCACATATTTTGGGCTAAAATTGTGGATCAGCTGAAGGGAGAGAAAAGTTTTGATTAACAGCTACAGACCTTTTCCTTCCTGTCTCTTCCCCTCCACCTCCAAGGCCACAGGGTGGACTCAGCATGTGACTCCAGAAGCTCCCATGCCCTCTCCATGCCTCAGTCTGCATGAGGAGGGAGTTGAACTAGATGATCCCTCTGAGGTCCTTTCCATTTTAATCTTCTGCCCTCCAAGGGGAGAGGGTCAGGGGCCACTGGGTGGAGAGGAGGGACCCCCAGCAGCCACAGGGGAGGATGGACCCCCCACTTAGGGCTGAGAGAAATGAGAGGAAGCATCAGGTACAATGTGAGCAACTATTGTGACACTGAAACCCTCCACTCACTACCATTGGTAAGGATCCGCTCCCTGAGGCTCCCTAGTCCCCCTCCTCAACAACCCGGGCCTCCCCAAACCTCCGGGATCCAGTAATTAGAGGTAACACCTGGCTGTGTGTATATGTGCGCATGCGCGAGCGTGCGCATGTGTGCATTCATGCGTGTGTGTGTGTGTGTGTGTGTGTGTGTAGCAGAGAGAACAACCAGGACTCAGCTCCAGTTACAATGCTTCAAGCATGTGTTTGGTCAGTGCCTGACTTTCCACTACAGTCTAGAGAGACATCTTAAAAGAGAAACCCCCGAGGTGGGGGACTTTAGGGGGATGGGGTTGGGGGGGTTGTGGGTGAAGAAGGGAGGGAGGGAGCACTGTACATACATTATCCCTGAAAAAAATGTCTAAAGTTCTTACTTTCTGCTTTTGGCAAAAATATGCTCTGGTCTGATTTTGTTAACTAATTCAGCGCAATTCTGCTCTGCACATTTCAGCAAAAACCTCCCTCCTCTATGGCCTTCTCTGAGGTTTCTGTAACGAGGCCCTGGCAGGGCAGTGAGCAATGATTTAAGGTCTCTTGTACAACGGCTTCTGTTGTGGTGAATTACATAAATGGTGGTGCACACTCTCGCATATGACTTTTACCTCTCTGGAGAGTCAGCTCCCAGACTAGTCTTTCCAGTGGGTTCTGAATAACCTACAAGAGGGCCTGGTGTCCTGAGTTGACTTCCCAAAGATGAACTGATGAGGGAGCAAAAGGCAGGCTGAGGGCAAAGCACAAGAGAACACCCCACACCCCCCTCCCAGGTGGGATATTTGTGACATTCTGCAGGCACTCCTGACTGCCCAAGAACAAAGGAAGGGGAAAAACCAATGGTCAACTAATAGAGATCACAGTCACGCAGGATATGAGCCTCCAACGCTTTACAACAGTCTTAATGATTTACAAGGAAAAAAAAAAAAGCAGTCTTACCAACAGCCAGACCTCCAGAAACCTACAGACTCAATTTCCTGAGGACCTAACATCACCCTCCCCTCCATAGGATAGGAAACCTTATATGATCAGTCACTCCTCACAACCCCAGCCAGGTCTTTCTGCCCATAGGTCCTGTCCCTGTGTCATAATAAAACTACCTTTTACCTTTTAGCACTGAAGATGTCTCCAGAATTTTCTTGACTGTTCATTCACATTTCACATCAATACCACTGACTCTGTTCCCTGACTCAAAGGGAAATAAACTCTGCATTTTTCATGATGCTGCCCGTAGTTACCCCATCTGTCCCAAGGCCAAATCTCAGGCTGAAGAGAATTTAGGGTGGTACCAGGATTCAGAGGGAAGGCTCTGGAGACAGTGTGGACCTGGCTCAGACCTATGGTGACCAATGGTCCTGGTTTTCCCAGAACTGTCCTGGTTTAGCACTGGATATCCCATGTCCTAGAAAACCCCCCAGTCCTGGGCAAACTGGGATGGTTTGTCACCCTGTCCTAGTTTTCTTACATCATAGTCAGTAATTTAAACTCTTTTTTTTTTTTTTAAAGATTTATTTATTTATTTGAAGGGGAAGGGGCTGAGAGAGAGGGAGAGAGAGTCTTAAGCAGACTCCACACTGAGCACAGACCCCAATGTGGGGCTGGATCTCACAACCCTGAGATCACGACTGGAGCCGAAACCAAGAGTCTGACACTTAACCGACTGAGCGACCCAGGCACCCCAGTAATTTAACCTCTTTGAACCTTAGTTTCCTCATATGTGAAATGAAGATAATGATCACCACCTCATGTGATATTTGAGGAGTAGGGTTGATATCCACCCCAAGATTGTTCAGGAAGAAAAGAGAGGATTAGGTGACAAAAGTAAAGTGTTTGCGCCTCTGTTCCAAGGAGGAGAGGGCTCCTCTCCCCCATGTGTTTTGACCTTTCCAAGTGTAGGTGTGAGCACAACACTTGAGGATTCTGGAATAATCCAGAACCTTGCAGGCCCTGGCTAACGCAGAAAGCTGGGTTAAGGTCTCTCCCAGCCCTGTGATTATCTGACTAAGTGTAAATGGCAGAGGCTTGCAGAAGTCACTTTTAGCAGCCACTACTTAGGAGTCACAAATAAGGGATTATGAAGCCTTTTCTTTTCAGCATCCTTGTTGCCCCTCAGCTATTGTGCGCAGAGATTCTTAACTAATAGCTGTGTTCTGAGTGACTATTTCCCAGTAACTACTGCTTCAGGGCTGAAAAAGGAAAAGAAGTTAATGTTTTCCAGAGACTCCCTTGCAAGCCTTTTGCAGCCCAAGGGTGAATTTCACAGGCGCCTTGATCCCTGGCAGGAGAGGCTGAGGGCTGTCTTGGAGACCAGAAGCAGCAAGCAAGAACTCCCACAACAAAAGAGAGGCAAGGGAATTATATATTCAAATGTCCTGATAGAAGAAGGCTTTAATCAAAGACACCATAGAAAACAAGCCGCAGGCTGATAGGGAGTATTTGGAACATGACGGTGTCAAAGGGACCCAGGCTTATTCTGAACAGAACAAAATGACTGGGGAAAATGGTCCTTCCTAGTTGAGCAGAGCTATGTCAGCACTAACAACACGAGGGGGCTCCTATGAGGAAGGTGCCAAGGGTTGGAGATTATTCCAAGTGTGACCGTCTTTACCATCCCAGCCCTCCCACCCCCACCACAAATGAAGTCAGAAACATCAGAATTAGTGCCAGATCCTGATTGAAAATAGAATTTTGCAGAAGTGGAAAATTCAACATGCAAGACTCTGGCACCTGGGATAACTAACTAGTCCAAGGCAGTGGATGGCACAATTTTGCGTAATTAGGACACATTTGGGAGGAGAGAAAAAAAGAACTCTCCAATCAGGAATTTACTGATTTAGGGAGGGGGGAAAGATGGCAGAGGAGTAGGGGACCCTTTCAACTGGTCCCCGGAATTGAGCTGGATATCTTCCAGACCACTCTGAGCACCCACGAAACCAGCCTGAGAAGTAAAAAGATCTGGATCTCTACAAACAGAGTATCACAAGAGGTTGGTTTGGAGGTACGAAGTGGGGAGCACTGATTCCGCGGGCAGATATCGGAGGATAAACGGCAGCGGGAGGGTGCCTGGCCGTGGGGATCCTACACCACCGGTGAGCGACAGCCTCGCGTGCTGCGGACGGGGCACAGACTCACAAACCAGTAGCAGCGGGGAAAGGACTTTAGGGCAGTCCCCGGGACGGAAACCCAGAGCTGCGGGGTCGCGCCTGCGAACTGCAGCCCCTGGGGCAGAAACCCAGAGCGGTGGGGTTGCCCCCGCGAACTGGGTGCAGCTGGCGGTTTCAGAAGCACAAAGGGCAGAGACGTGCCCCGACCTGGAGGCAGGACTGGGGGCGCTGCGGAGGGGCGCACAACCCAGAACGCTGCAGTTTATAGCAGCACAGACAGAAATGGAGATGGTGTGGCCTGGAGAGCTCACTGAAGGACAGACTGCGGTCTCTCTGCTCTGAGGCAGAGGGTTGGAAACGGTCTCTTCTGCTCTGACTCTCGGAAAAGACGTGGAAAGCCGCCAGGGAAAGGCGCCAGAGAACAAAAGCCCCAAAAACTGATTCCCGCTGAGGCCATCCCCCGCCACAGGGGCACAGGGCAACTCTGCCCAAACAGGGTTGCCTGAGTAACAGCGCAGCAGGCCCCTCCCGCAGAAGACAGGCTGGGAAAACAAGAGGCCAGCAACCCTAAGGTCCCAAGAAAACACGTGCATCTTGCTTGGGTTCTGGTCAATAATTTGGACTATACATTCCCTCAAACACCCATCAACAGAATGACTAGGAGGAGGAGCCCCCAAAATAGAAAAGACTCAGAGATTATGACTTATGCTGCAGATTTACAAATGGATGAAGATATAACCAAGATGTCAGAGATGGAATTCAGGCTAGCAATTGTGAAGACAATGGCTAGAATGGAGAAATCAATTAATGGCAACATAGAGTCTCTAAGGGCAGAAATGAAAGGTGAATTGGCAGAACTTAAAAATGCTATCAATGAGATCCAATCCAATCTAGATAATCTAACAGCTAGGGTAACTGAGGCAGAAGAGCTAATAAGCGACCTGGAAGACAGTATAATAGATAAAAAGGGAAAAGAGGAGGCCAGGGAAAAACAACTCAGAATCCATGAAAATAGAATCAGAGAAATAAGTGACACCATGAGGCGTTCCAATGTCAGAATAATTGGAATCCCAGAGGGAGTGGAGAGAGAGGACTAGAAGATGTATTTGAGCAAATCGTAGCTGAGAACTTCCCTAATCTAGGGAATGAAACAAACATTCGTGTCCTAGAGGCAGAGAGGACCCCTCCCAAGATCAAGGAAAACAGGCCAACACTCCGGCATGTAATAGTAAAACTTGCAAATCTTAGAACCAAGGAAACCATCTTAAGGGCAGTTAGGGGGAAGAGATTCCTTAAGTACAGAGGGAGGAACATCAGAATAACATCAGACCTATCCACAGAGACCTGGCAAACCAGAAAGGCCTGGCAAGACATATGCAGGGTACTAAATGAGAAGAACATGCAGCCGAGAATACTTTATCCGGCAAGGCTTTCATTTAGAATGGATGGAGAGATGCAGAGCTTCCACGACTGGCAGAAACTGAAAGAATATGTGACCACTAAGCTGGCCCTGCAAGAAATATTAAGGGGGGTTCTATAAAAGGAGAAAGACCCCAAGAGTGATATACAACAGAAATTTACAGGGACAATTTATAAAAATAACGTCATCACAGGCAACATGATGACAATTAATTCATATCTTTCAATAATCACTCTCAATGTGAATGGCCTAAACGCTCCCATAAAACGGCACAGGGTTGCAGATTGGATAAAAAGACAGGACCCATCCATATGCTGCCTACAAGAGACTCATTTTGAACCTAAAGATACATCCAGACTGAAAGTGAAGGGATGGAGATCTATCTTCCATGCCAGCGGACCTCAAAGGAAAGCTGGGGTAGCAATTCTTATATCAGACAAATTAGATTTTAAACTAAAGTCTGTAATTAGAGACACAGAAGGACACTATATCATTCTTAAAGGGTCTATCCAACAAGAAGATCTAACAATTGTAAATATCTATGCCCCCAACATGGGAGCAGCCATCTACATAAGCCAACTGTTAACCAAAATGAAGAGTCATATTGATAACAATACGTTAATTATAGGAGACCTCGAGACTCCACTCTCAGCAATGGACACATCATCTAAGCAGAAAATCAACAAGGAAACAAGAGCTTTGAATGATACATTGAACCAGATGGACCTCATAGATATTTACAGAACATTCCACCCTAAAACAACAGAATACTCATTCTTCTCGAGTGCACATGGAACTTTCTCCAGAATAGACCACATACTGGGTCACAAATCAGGTCTCAACCGATACTAAAAGATTGAGATTATTCCCTGCATATTCTCAGACCACAATGCTTTAAAACTGGAACTCAATCACAAGAAAAAATTTGGCAGAAATTCAAACACTTGGAAGCTAAAGACCACTCTGCTCAAGAATGTTTGGGTCAACCAGGAAATCAAAGAAGAACTTAAACAATTCATGGAAATCAATGAGAACGAAAACACATCGGTCCAAAACCTATGGGATACTGCAAAGGTGGTCCTAAGGGGGAAATACATAGCCATCCAAGCCTCACTCAAAAAAATAGAAAAATCCCGAATTCACCAACTAACTCTACACCTTAAAGAACTAGAGAAAAAGCAACAAACGACGCCTAAGCCATGCATTAGAAGAGAAATAATTAAAATTAGAGCAGAAATCAATGAATTAGAAACCAGAAACACAGTAGATCAAATCAACGAAACTAGAAGTTGGTTCTTTGAAAGAATTAATAAGATCGATAAACCACTGGCCAGACTTATCCAAAAGAAAAGAGAAAGGACCCAAATTAATAAAATTATGAATGAAAGGGAAGAGATCACGACTAACACCAAGGAAATAGAAACAATTATTAGAAATTATTATCAACAACTATATGCCAATAAACTGAGCAATCTGGATGAAATGGAGGCCTTCCTGGAAACCTATAAGCTGCCAAGACTGAAACAGGAAGAAATGGACAACCTGAATAGGCCAATAACCAGTAACGAGATTGAAGCAGTGATCAAAAACCTCCCAAAAAACAAGAGTCCAGGGCCTGATGGATTGCCTGGGGAATTCTACCAAACATTCATAGAAGAAATAATACCTATTCTACTGAAGCTGTTTCAAAAAATAGAAACAGAAGGAAAACTTCCAAACTCATTCTATGAGGCCGGCATTACCTTAATCCCCAAACCAGACAAAGACCCCATTAAAAAGGAGAATTTCAGACCGATATCCCTGATGAATATGGATTCCAAAATCCTCAACAAAATCCTAGCTAATAGGATCCAACAATACATTAGAAGGATCATCCACCACGACCAAGTGGGATTTATCCCCGGGATGCAAGGGTGGTTCAACATTCATAAATCAATCGATGTGAAAGAACACATTAATAAGAGGAGGGAGAAGAACCATAGGGTCCTCTCAGTTGATGCAGAAAAAGCATTTGACAAAATACAACATCCTTTCCTGATTAAAACTCTCCAGAGTATAGGGATAGAGGGAACATTCCTCAAGTTCATAAAATCCATCTATGAAAAACCCACAGCGAATATCATCCTCAATGGGGAAAAGCTGAGAGCCTTTCCCTTAAGATCAGGAACACGTCAAGGATGCCCACTCTTGCCACTATTGTTCAACATAGTACTAGAAGTCCTAGCAACAGCAATCAAACAAAAAGAAATAAAAGGTATTCAAATTGGCAAAGAAGAAGTCAAACTCTCTCTTTTCGCAGATGACATGATACTTTATGTGGAAAACCCAAAAGACTCCACCCCCAAATTACTAGAACTTGTACAGCAATTCAGTAATGTGGCCATATAGACCAATGGCACAAGATCAATGCACAGAAATCAGTTGCTTTCTTATACAGTAACAACGCAACTGTAGAAAGAGAAATTAGAGAAACGATTCCATTTACAATAGCACCAAAAACCATAAGATACCTCGGAATAAACCTAACCAAAGAGATAAAGGATCTATACTCTAGGAACTACAGAACACTCATGAAAGAAATTGAAGAAGACACAAAAAGATGGAAAAATATTCCATGCTCATGGATCGGAAGAATAAACATTGTTAAAATGTCTATGCTACCCAGAGCAATCTATACCTTCAATGCCATCCCGATCAAAATTCCAATGACATTTTTCAAAGTGCTGGAACAAACAATCCTAAAATTTGTATGGAATCAGAAAAGTCCCTGAATCGCCAAAGAAATGTTGAAAAAGAAAAACAAAGCTGGGGGCATCACGTTGCCTGATTTCAAGCTATATTACAAAGCTGTGATCACCAAGATAGCATAGTACTGGCACAAAAACAAACATATAGACCAATGGAACAGAATAGAGAACCCAGATATTGACCCTCAACTCTATGGTCAAATAATCTTTGACAAAGCAGGAAAAAACATGCAATGGAAAAAAGACAGTCTCTTCAATAAATGGTGCTGGGAAAATTGGACAGCCACATGCAGAAAAATGAAACTCGATCATTCTCTAACACCATTCACAAAGATAAACTCAAAGTGGATGAAAGACCTCAATGTGAGACAGGAATCCATCAAAATCCTAGAGGAGAACATAGGCAGTAACCTCTTTGACATGGCCCACAGCAACTTCTTTCAAGATACATCTCCAAAGGCTAGTGAAACAAAAGCAAAAATGAACTTTTGGGACTTCATCAAGATAAAAAGCTTCTGCACAGCAAAGGAAACAGTCAACAAAACAAAGAGGCAACCCACAGAATGGGAGAAGATATTTGCAAATGACACTACAGATAAAGGGCTGGTATCCAAGATCTATAAAGAACTTCTCAAACTCAACACCCAAAAAACAAATAATCAAGTCAAAAAGTGGGCAGAAGATATGAAAAGACACTTCTCTGAAGAAGACATACAAATGGCTAACAGACACATGAAAAAATGTTCATCATCATTAGCCATCAGGGAAATCCAAATCAAAACCACATTGAGATACCACCTTACACCAGTTAGAATGGCAGAGATGGACAGGGAGAGAAACAACAAATGTTGGAGAGGTTATGGAGAAAGGGGAACCCTCTTACACTGTTGGTGGGAATGCAAGTTGGTACAGCCACTTTGGAAAACAGTGTGGAAGTTCCTCAAAATTTAAAAATAGAGCTACCCTATGACCCAGCAATTGCACTCCTGGGTATTTACCCCAAAGACACAGATGTAGTGAAAAGAAGGGCCATATGCACCCCAATGTTCATAGCAGCAATGTCCGCAATAGCCAAACTGTGGAAAGAGCCGAGATGCCCTTCAACAGATGAATGGATAAAGAAGATGTGGTCCATATCTACAATGGAATATTACTCAGCCATCAGAAAGGATGAATACCCAACTTTTACATCAACATGGATGGGACTGGAGGAGATTATGCTAAGTGAAATAAGTCAAGCAGAGAAAGTCAATTATCATATGGTTTCACTTATTTGTGGAACATAAGGAATAGCATGGAGGACATTAGGAGAAGGAAGGGAAAAATGGGGGGGGGGAATTGGAGGGAGAGATGAACCATGAGAGACTATGGACTCTGAGAAACAAACAGGGTTTTAGAGGGGAGGGGGGAGGGGTGATTGGTTAGCCTGGTGATGGGTATTAAGGGGGGCACGTACTGCATGGAGCACTGGGTGTTATATGAAAACAATGAATCGTGGATCACCACATCAAAAAACAATGATGTATTGTATGGTGACTAACATAACATAATAAAATTTAAAAAAAAAAAAAGGAATTTACTGATTTACATAAATATTAGTGTAATCGTTGGTTTCAAATCCAATGGTGCCTCCCTCATATTTACATCCTAAATTAATGACGGGCAGGATGCCAAGGACAGCGATATTGCTGGCTTTCGGTGGCACACAAAACTGTCCACCAGACTCTGGGGAAACCTGCAAAGTAGATGTTTCTAGGTTACCAAGTTATTTTTCTCCTGTGTTTCCCACCGCTTTCTAAAGAAAATTAAAGTCTGGAACAATTAATTCAAAAGTCAAGAAATTTGATTATCTGAGTAATGCCTTAAGCCATGACCATTAACTAGTACTGCATGATAAATCACTCCAAAGCTTAGTGACTTAAATTAACCACAATCGTTTTATTATCTCTTCCAGTTTCTGTGGTCTGGAATGCAGGGAGGGTTCAGTGGGGAGATTCTGGTCTGGGGCCCCTCATATGATTGCAGTCAGACAGTGGCTGGAACTAGAACAGCAGAGGAGCTGGAGAAGCTGCAGTCTTACTGGGGGTCTCCCTCATGTAGTCTCAAGGTCTCTCCATGCAGTCTCTCCACAAGTGCTGGTTGAGCTTCCTCACAACATGGCAGCCAAGTGCACCAGTGCAAGTAATTCAGCTCCCAAGGCAGCAGCATCAACTTTTATGACACGGCCTTCGAAGTCATGTGGCATCACTTCTATCACATTCTCACATTGGTTACAAGTGAGTCACAAGGCCACCTAACTCAAGGGGAATTAGTGGAGAATTCTTAATTCCTACTAGAGAAACGGCAAGCTTCCAGAAGAGCGATGTGGGGTGGGAGATATTGTGGCCATCTTTGGAAAATACAATACGCCATAAGATATGAATAACTGATGATCCTAACCTTTAAAAGAAATTTTTGTATTTTAAGAAAATGATGTTAACCCAATAGATCTCTAAATTAGTGAAATATGTACTGAAAAACCTAGTGTTCACTACCTTCGACCCCTTCTTCTCCACGTTACCTCTGATTCTTCAGGGTCAAACAATAGGGTGTAATGTGATGTATTAGTTTGCTGGGGCCCCCATAACAAAGTACCACAGACTGGGGGGCTTATACAACAGAAATGTATGTCTCCCGTTCTGGAGGCTAGAAGTCTCAGATAACGGTGTCAGTGGGGCTGATTCTTCCTGAGAACTGTAAGAGAACAACTGATCCATGCCTCCCCTTTAGTTTCTGGCAGTTTGCTGGGACTCTCTGTTGTCCCTTCTCTTGTGGAAGCATCCCTCCCATCTCTGCCTTCATCTTCACATGGCATTCTCCCTGATGCATGTGTCTCTGTCCAAATTTCCCCTTTTTTATAAGGACACCAGTCCTATTGGGTTAGGGGCCCATCCTACTCCAGTGTGACCTCATCTTAACTAATTATATCTGCAATGACCTTATTTCCAAATAAGGTTACATGCTGAGCTACTGGGGTTAGGACTTCGACATGTGAATTTGGGGGGGCGGGGGCGGCATTCAACCCACAGCATGTCTCTTATTTTCTGAAGGAAAGAGCTTCTTTTGATATGGTTTCTAAGAGTATGAATGGGAGAGTAGCACCCAATTGCAAGTAACATTTTCAAATTTTCTATCTTCTTTCCATGGCCCTTGCCATTCTCTCCTATCTCCTAAACACCTTCAAATTTTAAGGAAAGGTTTTCATTAAAGCTATTAATGTCATTAGAATATTTTAGGATTAACGGTGTTTTTTATTAAAATGTCCATAAATAAATAAATATTTTTAAATGTCATTATCAGATGTTGGTTATGGAACCTCATTCCCTCCCAAATTCTCTATAATCCTAATGTTGCTAGTTATAGAACTTCAAATTGCCTAAGATTTTTCAAGACCTTATCCTCTTTGGAACCTGGGCCTCATATCTATGCAGCAACTTAGTTCATTTAAGGAGGCTCAAAGAACAATTTCTTGACTTGGGCAATGTGAAATTGTTCTCTCTTAATATTATGCAGACATTTAAAAATGTATTTCCTTTGGATGTTGGAAGCAAAAAGAAAGACAGTCACCTCCCGCTGCCTCATTAGGGAAGCCGCACGTCTTTGGTTTTCCTGACCGAGCACTTATCTTGTGCTTGATGTTTTCAAAATACCGTCCAAGCCTTAAATAGCCAGTTTCCGCTGCATCTTTATGAGATGTGAGGTTTCTTGCCATTTTTAGTAAAGGAATTTGAAGCAAAAAGCGCCAAGGTGACCTGTAGAGCAAAGGCGGTATAACAAATCAGGACTAGAGCCAAGTGTCTGCCATGTCATGAACTAAAACTTTATTTTGTGCAAATCCAGGGACAGATTCTCACGACTGCATCCCTTTCCCGTCTTCCCAGAAGCCAGATGCCCACTTTCCCCTCTGCTCTGCAGTCACTGGGGAAGCAGCAGATGAGGCAGGAATTAGCAGATGCCCAGCAAACAAGGCCAAGGCCTAGCAGATACCACTTGAAGCAGGCCTGTTCTCAGTGTTTCTAAAACACCCCCTGGAGAGTCTCAGAAATCAGAAGAGGAACCTTTGGGATATGAAGCCCCAGTCAGCAGGTGGGCATCCCAATGCAATCAATCTCTTTACCCACTGGGTGGTGAGGTCTGGGAAAATCAGGACATGTATCAATACTAAAAATGGTATAGGAGGTGTTCCTTCTAGTCTTAGAAACCTGTGATCTTCTTGATCAGAGACTCCACTGGAAACAAGCCCTCTGAAATTCTTTGGTCTAGTCTTAAGCCAGCAAACAATAATAGCAAACTTTACGGTCTTTCCTAAATTAGGAAGGTGCTGCCAGACAGACTCCCAGACATCTTATGTGGCTGCTTCCCCAGGAAGACTTGTAGGCCCCATAACACTCTGTAGTATTTGCAGAGTTCTTGGTTTTTCCTCTGATGAGAGAAGATTGCATATCATTGGCTGGTCCTATACTTGAGTGCAGGAAAATTAGTGGCATGCAAATTATCTTATTTAAGGTAATTCAAGACTCCACCCAGACCAGCATTTTACTCTTAGGCAGGCCATTAAAGCAAAAAGCAAATGCAAATTACAAGCTCCCCTGCCGAGGTACCAAGCATACCCTTTCCCTTCTTTTCTCTTTAGTCATTCACTTTAAAGCCGTGATTGCCTCTTTACTTGGCAGAAGTATAGCTAGTAAGGTATATTTTGCTTTGATTGTAGGATACTCGGGTGGAATAGCATATGATGTGGACCTCTTTCTAAGCAAGAAAATAAGTTCAGGCTTCGCATCTTCATATCAAAATGCCATGTTGGTCCTGCACACCTGAATTCTAAGCACAGGGATCTAAGCATTTAGGTCTATTTTCCTAATCAATACTAGGAAACTCATCCCATTTCTCAGTTCATCTTAGTTTAGGTTTTCAGGTATAAAACTTTTACATTCACAATGTTTATTATTTATACATGTCTTAATGATTTTATTTTTAAAGAGTTTTTACTACAATCACCTCAAATCTTTTTTTTTAAATAATGTAAACATGCTATTAATAATAAATAAAACACATAATATTCAACACTGAGAATTTCCTTAAAAATCATTGTGTTTTGGGGTGCCTGGGTAGCTCAGTCGTTGGGCGTCTGCCTTCAGCTCGGGTCGTGATCCCGGGGTCCTGGGTCCTGGGATCAAGCTCCGCATCGGGCTCTCTGCTCAGTGGAAAGCCTGCCTCTCCCTCCCCCACTCCCACTGCTTGTGTTCCCTCTCTCGCTGTGTCTCTCTCTCTGTCAAATAAATAAATAAAATCTTTTAAAAAAGTCATTGTGTTTTGTTCACAGGTTAACTAGAGAACACTGGTAAAAGATAACCAGTTCTGTTATTTTGCTGGACACACTCATACTGCCATACTGGAAGTTAAGATACTGAAATCTCTGTATGAATTGTTTAAAGCCACTGTCCTAAGTCTCCTGAGGACCTACCACAGGCACTGAAGTCTGCACCTCCCCTGGGACCTCTCCCTTATTCACCTTCTCCAGGATCCAGCAACCAAAGGGGCCCTAAAGGACCAACTCCAAACTATGACCAGTTGCCATTCTCTCATGTTGGTAATCTTGTCATTCTGGCTATGTATTTTAATATTCCCCTTAGAGGGAAGGTTTTTGCTACTCTTGCATCCCTTTAGTGCTAACAATAGCTTCGCACTAATTTTTTGCAAACAATATTCTTTTTTAAAAAAATTTTTATTGTTATGTTAATCACCATACATTACGTTAGTTTTAGATGTAGTGTTTCATGATTCATTGTTTGTGCATAACACCCAGTGCTCCATGCAGAACGTGCCCTCTTTAATACCCATCACCAGGCTAACCCATCCTCCCACCTCCCTCCCCTCTAGAACCCTCAGTTTGTTTTTCAGAGTCCATCGTCTCTCATGGTTCGTCTCCCCCTCCGATTTCCCCCCCTTCATTCTTCCCCTCCCGCTATCTTCTTCTTTTTTTTTTCTTAACATATATTGCATTATTTGTTTCAGAGGTACAGATCTGAGATTCAACAGTCTTGCACAATTCACAGCGCTTACCAGAGCACATACCCTCCCCAGTTTCTATCACCCAGTCACCCCATCCCTCCCACCCCAACCCCCACTCCAGCAACCCTCAGTTTGTTTCCTGAGATTAAGAATTCCTCATATCAGTGAGGCCATATGATACATGTCTTTCTCTGATTGACTTATTTCGCTCAGCATAACACCCTCCAGTTCCATCCATGTTGTTGCAAATGGCAAGATCTCATTCCTTTTGATGGCTGCATAATATTCCGTTGTATATATATACCACATCTTCTTTATCCATTCATCTGTCGATGGACATCTTGACTCTTTCCACAGTTTGGCTATTGTGGACATTGCTGCTATATACATCGGGGTGCACGTACCCTTTCGGATCCCTACATTTGTATCTTTGGGGTAAATACCCAGTAGTGCAATTGCTGGATTGTATGGTAGCTCTATTTTCAACTTTTTGAGGAACCTCCATACTGTTTTCCAGAATGGCTGCACCAGCTTGCATTCCCACCAACAGTGTAGGAGGGTTCCCCTTTCTCCGCATCCCCGCCAACATCTGTCATTTCCTGACTTGTTAATTTTAGCCATTCTGACTGGTGTGAGGTGGTATCTCATTGAGGTTTTGATTTGGATTTCCCTGATGCCGAGCGATTGCAAACAATATTCTTAATCGACTGAGCCACCCAGGCGTCCCATAAACAATATTCTTTTAAGGGCAGGGTAGTGGTGAAGAATACAGATTCTGAAGCTGGACTGCTTGGGTTCAAACCCTGGTTCAGCCTCATATTTGTCCCTGTGACCTTAGTGCGTTCTGTATCTTCTCCATACCTTATTTCTTTCTCTGTGAGTTGGAGGTAATAGTGGTATCTCCTCATAGGATTGTTGTGAGTAATGAACAGTGAAGATAAGTCAAGTGGTTAGAACATGCCCATAGTAAGCTCAGCACATTGGCCATTATTACTGAGCATCTACCATGTGTCAGGCACAGTACTAAATGCTTTCTGTTATCTTATCCCCCCCAGCACCCCATCAAGTAGGTATTATCACCCCTATTTTAAAGAGAACTGAATCTCAAAGAAATTAAGAAAGGTTACCATGCTGGTGATGGATAGAGCGGATTTAAATTCCTATCTCTGGGGCACCTGGGTGGCTCAGATGGTTAAGTGTCTGCCTTTGGCTCAGGTCATGATCCCAGGATCCTGGGATTGAACCCCACATCGGGCTCCCTGCTCAGCGGGGAGCCTACTTCTCCCTCTCCCTCTGCCTGCCACTCTCCCTGCTCGTTCTCAATCTCTCTCTGTCAAATACATAAATAAAATCTTAAACAAAAAAAGAAAAAGTACGTTCATTTAAAAAAATAATAAATTAAAAATAAATTCCTATCTCTTTGACCCAAAGTCTATGCTTTCCCCTCTGATTTAGAGTCTTCCCTGGTAGAAGTAACATTTGGCAGCAAAGAAGAAAGAGAAGATGCCATCTGCTCCAGGTACCTTTGTTAAATGCCAAGTATGTGAAGATGCTAAGTGGATACAGACACCTTGCAGAGGATGGATGGCAAATGGAGTTCCCGCCTAACTAGAAGAGTTAGAGCTCCTATTAACAACAATGTTCTCCCACCACCCCAGCTTTGGCAGGCATCCTCGACCCCTCCTGTTCCCTCACTCCCAGACCTAGTCAGTAAGCCCCTCAATTCTGTTCCAGTGGTGTCTCTCACATCCCTGCCATTCCATTCATGCTTTGTGCTAACACTCCATTTCAAGTTCTCATTACCTCATGTCTAGATCATTTCAAAAGCCTCTTAACTAGAGTCCCAGCCTCCATGTCTCTAAGTCACCCCTCCTGCAATCACCACATTATCCCTAAAGAAACTGCTTCTATCACATGATTTCACCACTCAAACCCCCCCACCCCTGCCGCCGCCACACACACCCTGTGACTACCCAGTGTCTACTGACTATAGTTCAGCTATTTAGAATGACCTTCAAATTCCTTCTTAATCCAATTCCAATCTTTATTTCCAAACTGCTCTCCCAGGATTCTTCTGTAAGAATCCTATGATTTAGGGTGCCTGGGTGGCTCAGTCGTTAAGCGTCTGCCTTCGGCTCAGGTCATGATCCCAGGGTCCTGGGATCGAGTCCCACATCGGGCTCCCTCCTCGAGGGGAAGCCTGCTTCTCCCTCTCCCACTCCCGCTGCTTGTGTTCCTGCTCTCGCTATCTCTGTCTCTGTCAAATAAATAAATAAAATCTTTAAAAAAAAAAAAAAAGAATCCTATGATTTAGCCAAGATTGTTTCCTTGTTATTCCTTAACCATGCTATTTCCTTTCCCACCTCCAAGTCTTACCCACTCCGTTCCTCATGCCTGGCCCATCCTCCTCCACTCTTCTAAATCCTGTATGTCCATCATAACCCAACTTGACCACCCTCTCCCCTGTGACACCTTCCATGCCCACTCCAGGGAAGTGAATCTTCTCCTTTGTCTGACTTATACCCCTCATTTGACACCTAGATCCCACTGCCTTATATTATAAATTTGCTCTTTGTTTGTACATGCTCTGTTTTCCCAAGTACCTTGTGACTGCCTTACAGCCAGGGGAGTGAAGGAGATGGATGGTGGGAGGGTTTTGACAGGGAGATGGTGGTATAGCCTGGTGGTTAGGCCTTTGGGCTCAGGAATCAGACAGCCTGGGTTTGAATCACAGCTCTGCATTAACTACCTAACTAGGCAATCTTTATCAAGACAGCTAATCTCTCAGTGTCCCCATCTATAAAACTAGGACAATGACTGTTCCTTCCTCATAGAGCTATTGTGAAGACTAATGAGCTGGTATGTAGAGAGCCCTTATCCAGGGCCTGGCACATAGATAAAGCTCAATCAATATTATTTGTTATTACTTTTATTATTGAACCAAAAGGGAGAGTGCATGATGTGCTAGACACCAAATAAATTACCTTATTTAATTTGTATGACAACCCTATAAGGTAATAGATCATGCCTTAGCTCTGCCCTAGCTCTGGAGCCTTCTCACCAGCCCTGAATCAGGACTTTTCCATGAGAGAGAAGCTCACCCCAGTCACGTGTAAGCCATGTTTAATATCCCTGTTGCAGCTGAACTTAATTCTAACAGGCACGATTCCTGTCACTCTGGTACTGGAAATAGCAGCACTTCTCTCTAGTGACCGCTAGGAACTTCATTTCTAGTATTCAAAAAATTCTATTAGGAGGGAATAACCCAATTTAAGTCTTTCCTACATTGGTCAGCTTTTCTTTAGAGTGAGCAGGAGGATATGAGATTGAAGAATAATGAGAGAGAAACAGAAACAGATACAGATTCTTTCCAAAAAGGCGGGGAGGAGGCGGGATTGGACTAAACTCAGGGACCCTAGGCTGCCGCCACCATAACCCCCTGGGGACGCTGGGGCAGATGTGGTTTCACTGTTGACACAGTCTCTTCAGAGAATAACGTGGCTGTTTCAAGCTGTGTAGATCTTAAGTCCAGCCTCAGGTCAGAAACGTGCCTGGAGCTAGCTATGGGTTGTTTTGGCTATGATTTAGCAATTTGCATTAAGTCATGACCTTGGTCTGTCCTTTGTGCATCTACCTAAGAAATGAAGGAAAGTAAAACATAAAAACACTAAGTAGGTGCCCAAATCAGTGGCACAACATCCCCTCATCCCACCTCCTTCTTGCTTGTTGGAAGAGTTTGTCCTTTCACCAGAGCTGTGAGTTCTAGCTACTCGCATTCTCAGATTCCTTGTAGTTGGAGCATAGATATGAGACCCAGCTTAGTCCAATTAACCTGTAAAGTCTGCTAAGAGTCTGATGGGAAACTCTTTCTCCACTGGATATAATCTTGTTGACATGGGGTGCCTGGAACTGCTGCAGCCATCTTGTTAGTATGAGGCAGACAGGATTGACATACTGAAGAAGGACAAAGCCAAGAGATGGAAGATATCTGGTTCCTGATGACATCATTGACCCAATCTTTTAAAATTGGACTGAATCCAACTTATTGGTATATGAAGTAATAAACATCTTTATTGTTTAATTAATTTTGGTTAGATATACCGTTACTTGTCACCAAAAGCATCCTTACTGGTGCAGTGGCCAAAAACATTTCAACCTTCAAAGTTGTAATGCTATAGGTTACCCTAGTCAAAACAAATGTATCTCGCCCTTGCTAGCATGTTCTTCCCCATTTTCTAACTGGAGACAGGTTAGGGAAATATGCTATACCCACTTCATGGAATATTATACAGTTAAGTAACCCGTATTTGAAACCTGGTTTACCTCTGTGACCTTGGGCAAATTAACTTCTCTATGCCTCAGTTACATCATTCATTAAATGGGAAAATAATCATCCTGCCTCCTAAAATTGGATCCAATGAGCTAATACATTGAAAATACTTAGAACAGTGCCTGGCCCACAGCAAGTCATCAATCAAACATTAGCTTTGTTTTCATCCTCCCAGCAATGTGCCCTTCCCCAGGTTTCCAAGGCATTTTGCTGTCACACTTTCCACCTACATTTTCCTTTGCCAAGCATTTCTGGGAATAGCTGAAATGTGGGACAGACACAGTCAGCTCAATCCTCTTGTTAGCACGCATATCACAAGATCATCAGAAAAGGAGTTTAAGAGAAAGTAACAAATATCTTGTCTGGAAACACCGTATAGAAGCCCAAATTCCCTTCACTCCCCAGATCCCACGCTCTGGATATCCTTTACCCTATGCACTGAGACAGAGGTGGCAAGGACTCTGGGGGTTGCTTGTCCCACAGGCCCCTGGGGTGTGCCCTTAGCATGGGGTGTGTCTCTCATACAACTATAGCCCTAGTAGAAAGAAAAACCCACAGATCTTCTTATATCTTTGCTACTTGCCATTTCTCCTCTTCTTGAGCTTGTTTGCTGGGCCAAGAATCTCATCTTGTCTCTTTCTCTTGGGAGACTTCTTTTTCCATGAAACCATGATTGTACATCCTTTGTCTGGCTACCACCCACCAGGGACTCAGAGTCTGCTTCAGCTTCTTATATCTGCATTATGCTTGTCCATCTAGGTTGGCTTTCAGCCAATACTTCTGTATATCTAATCTGTAGAGCCCTTGGCTGCTTCCAAAATATTTTGGCCCAAGTTATTTAATCCTCACAAAAATCTTGTGTGGTGCATGTTTTCATTCCAAACCTGACTCCTTGGGGGCTTTTTCCTTTTCCTGTAGAGATCAAGGTCAGGGGGCAATGGGACAAAAATTTTTCACTTTCTTTGCAGTATGGGTCTGAGGTGATAAGGACTTCATCTGGTTTTACCTCAGCCAGTGAACGTTTGAGGAGAGAGAAAGCAAAGACCCTGCAAGAATCACCGGAAGTCCACCAGAAACTCGAGAACTTGGCTTTTGAAGGAACAACAAATACCTGATACTTCTCTGGGAGGAAGGATCAGGTCTGACTAGTGGTGGGCCAATACAGAAGAGAGGGAGAAGGAGGAAGAGGCTCTGGAAACTAGCTGGCATAACCAAGTACTTCCTGACATGAAATCTTTTGCCTTTTGTATGAAACCAAAGAAGCACAATATTTGGCCCCCTTCGGATTAAAGATGCTCTGTTGATTTATTTATCAGAGAGCCCCTCAAACATTTATATTGGCAATGACTAGGCTAGAAACTGACCCCACCCTGCCCCCTTCAGGCAAATTAACTTCTCTATGCCTCAGTTACATCATTCATTAAATGGGGTGATTGGACTAAACATTAGCTTTGTTTTCATCCTCCCAGCATCAGGGGTGGGGGTTCAGATTCTCTGTGAACAGTTGATGCACAGTGGAGGTTTGCCTGAACAGGATTGCAGATTCGTGGAGCCCTGGTTGCTGTGTTCTGGAAGGTAGGAGGAAATGGGGGCCTCTGCGTGTGGGCTGGTACCACACAGCTCTGCCACCTCAGTATCTGTCTGAGCTGCCAGACTCTTGGAAAAGTTCTTTTCATTTCTTCAATTTTATTCAGTGCCAGGTTTGGAGGCCTGGAGAGGGGTCAGGGACTCAACCATTGTGTTAACCAGAGCAGTACCAAGTGACAAATAAATGTTGTTCTTTCCTTTTTATCTTTTTCTTTTCTGCCTTCCAGGAAGATTAAAAAAAAAAAAAACCCAACTCACTTTTTACTTTCAAGCACACCCTGTTCCTTCACAAGGAAAAAAGAAGCCCACAGAGCAACATTTATTCATAAAGTCTCTATTCAGCTCTCCTTGCTTGTTTTTGGCTCAGGGTTTAGCTAACTGGTTCCCACAGAGCAAAAACCAGCGGGGGAGGTGAGGTTCAGAGTAGAGAACAGTAAAGAGACCTGCTCTTCCAGAATGCAATGGAAAACCACAATATTTCTGGATGAGTGGCATGAGCACAGCGGTGACTTTATTCTCTATTTCCCCCTTTGGATGGGAGCCTGCCTACCTCAGGGCTGGCCAGGCTCACCTACCCATTCCTGCCTGTGCATGTCCTCTCTCTGAAAGGGGCCGCCTTGGGGGGAAATTGAATGGGCTCTTGGAGTGGCTTTCATGATGGAGTGATTCCCTATCTTAGAAGGAGACAAGTGAGCCATCCTTCTAGCTGCTCAGGGAGAAAACCCTGGAATCATCCCTGATTCCTCTCTTTCTCCCTTCCTACTTCCAGTCCACTAGCATATCCCGTCGGCTCCACATTCAAAATATCTTCAGTATCTGTATCAGTAGGTATCTATATCAATAACCATCTAAATCATAAAAGTCAGTATCTATACCCATATGTGGTTCAACAAGAGAAATAGAACCAGTTGGAGAGGCATAGTAAGAGATTCATTGCAAGGAGTCGGCTTATATAATTGTGGGGCTGGTTAGGAGAGTCTGAAGTCCGCAGGGTGGACCCTCAGGCAAGGCAAGCAAGAATGCTGAGGTGCCAGGTGAAGCTGTTGTCCACCGGCAGAGTTGGTTCCTCATCCGGGAACCTGCTCAGGTTCTGAGGTCTGCTCAGAGGGATCTTCACTGATTGAATCAGGCCCACCCTGAATCTAGGATAATTTCGCTTACTTCAAGTCAACCCACTAGGGACTTTCATCACATCTACAAAATATCTTCACAGCAACACCCAGATTAGTGTTTGATTGAATAACTGCTGACTGTAGCCTAATTAAGTTGACCCGTAACACCTGCCATCCCGTTGTCGAAGCCACCATCATTTCTCCTCTGAATTACCACTGCGTCAGCGTCTCTACCAGTTTCCCTGTTTCGGCTCTGATCCTCCCTGCCCTTCCCCCTCCCCCAACTGTTTTCAGCAGAGTAGCTGGAGGGATCATTGCTCCATTGCTCAAAGCCCTGTTGATGGGCAGAATGATGGTTCCCCAAAGATGTCCACGTCCTAATCCCCAGTACCTGTGAGTATGGTATCTTGAATGGCAAAAGGGACTTTGCAGGTGTGTTTATGGGATGGGAGGCGGGGAAATGGTCCTGGATTACCAGGTGGGCCCAATCTAATCACATGGGTCCTTAAAAGTGGAAGAGGAAAGCCGAAGACTGAGAGAACTTGATCCTCCACTACTGGCTTTGAAAATGCAGGAAGGGGCCACCAAGCCCCCAGCAAGAACAGGGGACCTCAGGTGTACAACTTCATGGAACTGAATTCCTCTAGCACCCCTCAGAGAGCAACAAAACAGAATCTCCCACAGAGCTTCCAGGGTAAGGAATGCAGCGCTGCCGATTGCTTGGTTTATCCTGGTAAGACAGTGTTAGGCTTCTGATCTATAGAACTGTAAGATACAAATGTATGTTGTTTAAGCCACTAGATTTGTAGCAATATGTTTTGGCAGCAACTTTCAGTCCCACTCTGTAAAAACCAAGCTCCTCAGAATCCCCACCTCCCCTTCTCTCTGACCTCATTTCCTACTACTCTCCCCCAGGCTCCCCTCACCCCCTCCATCCACTCCAGGGCCTGGACCAGACTGAAGCTCATGAGGCATCAGCCTTGAGGTGCCAAGAAATTCAGTAATCAAGATAAAGAACATTTTAATGAAATACCAAAATTAATGCAAAATAATCCATGGTACACAAAGTATAAAAACTTGGACACAAGGCAGGATTCAACCCTGCATTTGTACAGCCCGCCTCCCCCTAATGCCAGGTCTGATCTTTGTTGTTCTCAAACTCCCAGCACTTTCCCATTTGCTTTTGCCCCAAATACCAGCAAGCCTTTCTCCCCCTCACCTGCTGCAGGCTTTGCTCAAGTATCCCCTTCTTATGAGCCTTCCCTGACCCTCTATTTAAAGTCGTAGTGTCCCTCCCCAGCACTCCCTGGCCCCTCCCTTGCTTTATATTTCCCCAAACATGTTACACATCTAATATTCTAGTTTGTTTATTTACTACCGTAGGGGGTAAAATTTCTCTTCTATCCTCCTAGGGCTTCGGCTGGCATTGTCTTTTATAGATTAAGAGGAGAAGAGCGTACAAATTTCATTTTAATAAAAGTTTGCCTGTACACAGGAGTCTTCACAGGAAAACACAGACCCAAAGAAGTATCTAGGCCCAAGTGCACTTATATACTAAGTTGGAAAAAAGAGTGACAATTGTGGAAAAGTAACTAAAATATATGGAGAGACTAGAAGAAGATAAGAGTTATTTTAATAAGTCCTGTGTGTACAAATTTCCCTCAACCTCGATGCCGTCTTTGGTAATAAAAATTTTCTTTTTCCTCCCAGTATTAGGAGGGCATCTTTCACACTGGGAGTTTCATCTCCTGTTTTCAGGAAGAAAAGGAAAGGTCAGAGTGCTTTCCTTGCACCTGTCGTTTTTCAAGTGACTTCAGCTCAAAATAATATTCTAAAGCAGCATATTTTGAGGTGGTCTGTTCTGAACCCCTTTGTTACTTATTGTTTGCTGGTATTTCATCAAAACCTAAGAGTATGTGGCATGTGGTAGGCCCTCAGGTAGGAGTGAAGGAGAAGGAGGGAGGGAGAGACAGAGGAAGTGTGGAAAAGGGTCAATGGCAGAACAGGGTGTGTAAGTACATTCAATGAAGAACTTTCTTGTTGGTTTATTGAAGCCTTAAATCCCTGAAGAACTGTAGTAAATTTCAGTCTGTCTGTTTAAGGAAACATTGATTTATAAGCAGGGTTATTTTTTCCTCTCCCAAAGGGGAAAACCATCAAAAGCCAGTATGTTCTATTAGATTAATTAGCAGATTTGGATTAGCTGTGGACTTTCTTTTCTAGGACATTAGCTCAATTCTGTTTCCACTGAAATTCTGGGAAATGTTTGAATCCCATGCAGTTTCCCCAAAGTCCTTTGAGATAGTCTCCGCAAGCTATATTTAACAATCCCTAGAGATTTTATTCTTGTCTAGTTTACCCTCAATTAAAAATTCCATTTTGATCCCTTTTCTCTATTTTTTGAGTGGATTCTAATGGATCTATTGTCAAAGATTAGTGATAACTTGCATTATAAATTGTTTTTTTATGCCATAGTAAACAGAACATTGTAATAAATGTCTTACAAGGTTGATTAGGTTGGAAAGGAGACACAAGTTTTACCACCATTCATTGACTGACTAGCACCCATGAGAGTCAGGGTTTAGCTGGAATATATGAGCTGGGGTTTAATTGGAGTGAATTACAATTGGTGGCACAGGCTGAATCCTGAGGATTGTGGGCCCAGATGGCTAATGTGGGTATTTGTAGGACAATTACGCTGAGGAAGTGGGTTAGGAGAGAGAAGGGAGGGGTGGAAGGAGGCAAAGATGGGGAGGTGGGGAGCAAGGGGGAGAGAGAGACTCAGAGACAAACCAGGAATAATGGACTCCATTCCTGAGTGCTCTTCCAGTCCCCAGCCTTGAGTCTTTGCTGCCTGTCCATGAACCCCCATGAGCTCTCCCCCACAGCCTTCCTTGAGCTAAGCTGAGGGGTTCTTTGTTCCTTGTACTTGGAAGAGCTGACTGGATTGTATATTCTTGAAGATGGCTATTGAAAAAGCAAAAATTTCCTTGAGCACACTTGGGAAACCACAGGCAGGTTCATGCAGTCTTTTCCACTGGAATTAAAGAGTGGGTTTTGATGGTTTTAGTGTATGAAAGAAAAATTAGAAGAGAAAAAAAAATTAGTTCAACTAAATGTAGTATCTTGAAATGGATCCTAGAACAGAAAAAGGATCTTGGTAGGAAAACTGGTGAAATCTGAATAAAGTCTGGAGTTTGGTTAATAATCATAGTAACAGCGATTTCTTAAATTTGACCTGTGCCATGGTTACGAAAGATGTTAACGTTAGGGTAACCTGGGTGAAGGGTATACAGAACCTGTGCTATCTTTGCAGCTTTCCTGGAGGTCCAAACTTATCCCAAAATAAAAAGTATATTTAAAAAAAAAAAAAAACTTTCGGGGCACCTGGATGGCTCAGTCAATTAAGTGACCAACTTTTGGTTTCAGCTCAAGTCATGATTTCAGAGTCGTGAGATCGAGCCCCACGTCAGGCTCCGAGCTGGGTATGGAGTCTGCTTAAGATTCTCTCTCTCTCCCTCTGCCCCTCCGCTGCTTGTGCGTGCTTTGTGCACAAGCTTGCTCGCTCGCTCTCAAAAACTCTCAATTCCTAGACTGAGAAGGAAGTGGTATGATGAAATGGAAACCGCAACTATAATAGGGGTCAGAAAAACTAGAGTGAAACCTGGAGAAGCTCGGTTTAAGTCCATGCTTGCTTCTTCCTAGCTGTGCAGCCTTGGCCAAGATACTTCACCTCTCTGATACTCAGTTCCCTCACAAATTCCTAGTGGACTTTGGGGGAAGTGAACAATGACCCTGACCATGATAGCATGGCGGGATGAGCCGGCGGGGTGGGGTGGGGGGGTTGGTGGTGGTATAGGAAGGAGAGGGAGCTGGTCTGGGCTGGACACTGGGACTGCATATAAACGGATTCAACCCTTGGCTTGTGGTACTTACTATATGCACTTTGACAAAGAGAAAAGATCACTGTCTTCCATGTCATGATGAGAGCCTCTTCAGAGATGTATGTTATGTATGTAGAAAATTACATATCACTATGTACACACATTTCGTGGGTCACCTTTCAGGTAATATGTCATTGGCATTTTTAATGTCTATAGTTGTCGTCATAAATATTTTAACTGCAAATTAAAACACATATGTTTATATATATGCCTCCAGTGATAGAATGTTTTATAGATAAATATATTTATAGATAAATATATATAAAACATATATATATAAAATATACAATGGTGAATATGCTGCTTTGGCATATATAATATATGCCAATGTAACATACTGGTCAAAACAGAGGCTAGAGTGCGGTTCTGGGTATGAATTCTAACTCTACCACTAACTGTGGTGCCCTGTGCTTCATTTTTCTCACACAGGGAAAAGATAGAATGTGCTTCCAAAGACCATTGAGACAAGCTGATGTAGTTTATGCAAATAGAATGTAATGTCTGACCGTGAACACTCAATAAAAGACTGGCTTTGATTATAACTAAATTTTGACAGTTTGTAATAACTTGAACATTACAGAAATGTAAAAATCTTCCATAATTCCACCCCCACCACCCAAGATATTCACTACAACTGTTTGGTGCCCATTTCTCCTCTCTCGCTTCCCGTTTGGGGTCTTTGAAATTTTCTAGTCCATTTGTGTGGACTCCTTCCATTAAAAATAGTAGTCCTTTGTCTTTATTTGTTGAATATTTCCCCCAATCTGTTGTTTATTTTTTGTTTTGATTGTTGGCTTGGAGGTTGCATGGAGGTTTGATAAACATGATTTCATAGCTTATGTGAGTGATATTTCTTTTTTTAAGCTTTTATTTATTTGAGAGAGTGCGAGCGAGCATGAGCAGGGGCAGGAGAGAGGGAGAAGCAGACTCCCCGCTGAGCAGGGAGACCGATGCGGGGCTCGATCCCAGGAACCTGGGATCATGACCGGAGCCGAAGGCAGACACTTAACTGACTGAGCCACCCAGGTGCTCCTGTGAGTGATATTTCTGTTCATACCCAGCCTGATTTCCTTTTCTTGAGGAAGTTCAGGGGGGTGTAGATAGAATCAAGACCTTGAGGAAAGGGGCTGGATTTGGGTGCTCTGTGTCGGGTCCATCATGGTGGCACCTTCTGAGATGTCCTTGTTCCCATCTGGTCTTCAGTTCTGTGTCCATGCAGATCCTAACCCGAGGCCTCTTCAGGTCCACTGTCTGCCAGTGCCATGACTGGGACCCTCCTGGCCACATCACTGATCCTGTCCTGTTCTGGCAGATGTTTGGGCCAGCTCGGGCCTTCTCAACCTATATGAGCCACACACCATTTCTCCCCTCCTCTCCTCTCCTGCATGAGGCTGAGCTTCAGGAACTCTGGGGTCTTCTTCCTGTTCCTTTCATTCTTTAGTTTACAGGTGTATCTTCCTAGGAAGCCCTATCTGAACAACCTTCATAGGTGGATGAATATTTGTGCGCCAGGAGCTGGTGGGGTTGGGGGTTTTTTCAGAACGACAGCTGTGATGGAGCTTGAATTGGGGTATGGATGCAGCGGAGGCCTCTTCCAGCTCCTAAGGGGGCTCTGAAGGTGGATGACCCCTCAGAGTCCTAAGGTAAAGCTAGTAGGCCAGAAGAATCATTATTGGTTTTCTCTAGGGAGGGAGTGTAATCTTGGGCTAGGCAGCCTCTTGCGTGCCCTGGGGAGGGACTCCTGGTGAGATGTCCGTGCTCCTGGAAGCTGGAGGGAATGAGTGTTCAGTCCTGAAGGGGGTATGTGGGCAGCCACCACGGCATCCCCCACTGGCCTCTGAGCTTTCTTTGTGCCCCTGGCCCCTCTCTCTCCTCACTCATCGGACTGTAGACTCTTTATCGAGTCTAGAAGGGATAGCCTGGCTTTTGTATATTCTCTTCCCAATTTATTGTGTTTGCCCTGAGGCCTGGGATTTTGAAATTCCAAAGCCAAAAATGAGTGTCCTTTGTTCACATTCTGCTGTGTCATCGTTTCCCTGAGACAACGGAACAAAATGCCTGGCCGCCTAAACAGTGGGGCCGGGAAAGAGTGACAGGAAATACCAGGACAAAGGTTCAATGTATTATCCCGCCACACTCGGAAAACAGTACACAACGTGTATTTAAGGTTTACGTGAAGCAAACGACCCAAAATGATGCTCCACAGATCCTTACCTGGTGAGGACATAGAGCAGAGAAAGGGATTCTGAAAAAGGTGCCAGAGCACACATTGTGAGAGAAAATCTTTCAGAATCCTCAGGGGTTGGGATAAGAAGGGATTGGTAAACGCTTCAGCCAAAGGGAGCATAGATGGATTTAGAAATCTGAGAGCCTTGTGAAAGCGGGATCTTTTCAGACGCTGTAAGAGGTGGGATCCAGAGAACAGAATGCTTCTTGACGGGAGGGAAGTCTCTTCCATTTGAACTAAAGGGGAAGAGGAGGGTGAGAGTTGCACTGGGGGAATGGCAGGGAACCATGGGGTTTCCCTCAAATGGTGTCTTTTCACTAAGAAGCTGGAGGCAAGGTCATTCCATGCAAGCAAAGGAGGAAATGCTCTCACGGAATGAATTTTGACAAGAGAACCTTGAAATAGCTCCAGGGGAGCAAAAGAAAGCCCTTCCCAGGGACATAGGGAAGAAGTGTCACTGGACAGCTCAAGAACCCCACAGAAATAGGCGTTACTCACTGAGGTTGGGAGTGTTTCTCTGTTCATATTCAGAACAGCACAGGTGTGGGCTCAGATAAGGAAGGGTGCTGATGGATTGATTAGTTGATTTTTTTTTAACTTAAAATTTAAAAAAAATTGAGCTATAACTGACATATATTAGTTTCAGATGTACAACATAATGATTCTAGGGGCGCCTGGGTGGCTCCGTCAGTTAAGCATCGGACTCTTGGTTTCAGCTCAGGTCATGATCTCCAGGTTGGGAGATCAAGCCCCCTGTTGGGCTCTGCACTCTTCGGGGGAGTTTGCTTCTCCTTCTCCCTCTCTCTCTGCCCCTCCCCTTGCTCTCTCACTCTCTCTTTCCCTCTGAAATAAATCTTTTTTTTTTTTTTAAGATTTTATTTGTCAGAGAGAGCATAAGCAGGGGGAGTGGCAGGCAGAGGGAGAAGCAGACTCCCCTGCCAAGCTAGGAGCCCAATGCCCGGACTCAATCCCAGGACCCTGGGATCATGACCTGAGCCGAAGGCAGGCATTTAACAGACTGAGCCACCCAGGCATCCCTGAAATAAATAAATCTTGAAAAAAAAAAAGACAAGGCTGTGAACATAAAAAGAAATAAGTACTGCTACACCCTACAGCACGGATGAGCCTTGAAAATATTACGCCAAGTAGGAAAGACCAGACAAGAAAGACCACATACTGTATGATTCTATTTATGTGAAATGTTCAGAATAGGCAGATCCATAGAGAAAAAGCAGTTTTTGCCAGGGGCTGGGGAGAGCGGGAAATGAAGAGTGACTTTTTTTTTTTTTTTTTTAAGATTTTATTTATTTACTTAGAGAGTGAGAGAGTCCATGCGAGTCAGGGTAGGGGCAGAGAGAGAGGGAGACAGAATCTCAAGCAGACTCTGCACTGAGCATGGAGCCGGAAGTGGGGCTCGATCCCATGACCCTGAGATCATAACCTGAGCTGAAACCAAAAGTCAGATGCTTAACCAACTGAGTCACCCAGGTGCCCCAAGAGTGACTTCTTCAGTGACTTCTTCAGCTCACAAAGGAAGTGAGCTTCCTTGTGGCAAGATAAAAATGTTCTGGAACTCGATAGTGGTGATTGTTGCACAATACTATGAATGCCACTGAATTATACACTATAAAATGGTTAAAATGGTGAATTCTGTGTATTTGTGTGCAAGTGTGCACATACACACACACACAACTCGAGGCTGTGGAAAAATTCGGGGAAAGCCAGCACAGGTGTTTCATTTATTATAATTGCCACCACCACCACCACCACCACCACCTGCCCAGGACTTAGGCCCAGCCCTACATCCTGGCCAGCCTCCTTCCCCTGATTCTTGACCTGCCCGCAGCTCTGCAGACCCATGTGTCCTGCCCATAGGTATGGATAGATGGCCTCTAAACTTCCTTCCAAGTCTGAGACCCTCTGATCTTCTGATTCATCTGTGGGACACTCCTTCCTTTTCTCCTTCCCATAGACTCTCTTACTTAGAGAGATACCAGTATGACCTACAGAGGGAGGAGCAAGAAATCTGGAATCCACTGAATCCACATTCAGATCTCTGCTTTGTCAATGTACTTGCCGTATGACCAGAGGCTCCGTGAGCTTCCTGCTTCCTTGGCTATAAGGGGGAGATTATGACTACCCCCTTGCCAGAACGCGGCAGGGATTAGCAATGTCAGTGGGGCTGGCACAGAGTAAAAGCTAAATACATATTTCTAATTGTTGCCTTTTTTTTTTAATCAGAGAAACTCGGAAATTCCTATCAAGAAGTAGCTTTTTAACCACCACCAACGTAGTGGGATCTAAATTTTTAAATCTACTTGGCAAAGCCCAGAAACTTCTAGGCCCTATTAGATACTCATGGGATCAGAATTACCTTTGAGGCAAGCCTTGCCAAAGTTAGATAACAGCTAAGTAATAATAATTAGACTTTATATGTGTCAACCAGATTTGCTATAGATTAGGGCTGAAATGAGGGCATAATCTTATGTAAAAATCAAAGCCACATGATCACATTATCTCAACAGGAAAGAAAACAACAGAATTACAACATACCACTGCCCTTTATGTGAAGGAACTAAGCCCTGGGCTGCCCTCTCAGCAAAAATCTGCTTTAACATAAGCCAATAAGACAATAAATGGGAATCCAAAATAAATTTGGAGTAAAATCTAAGATGTATCCATGAAGGAGGGAGGCTAAGGTGTTGTGGTACTGCTGCCCCTCCTAAGGACTCTCTAAACCCCTGAGGCCTAACTGGTCATTCTGTAAGAGGTTCCCACGTCTCCAAACCTTTCTTTACTTATGTTGGCAAAACCCTGCAGACTGCTGGTTGAGAAAAGTTAGTGCTCCCCAGATTTTCCATGAGCTCTTAGTTTGAGCGCCCCTCCACCCCAAAGCAGAATCTGACAGAAGCACTTGGCGTAGGGAATTTACCAGAGAGATCATCTGAAGTAGGAGTGCTGGAGCAGGGAAGGTGATGTCAGAAGGAAAGTGTGTTATCAAGGTGAGAAAGTACAGGTTTCCCACCACTATACCTAAAGGTGAGCCTTGATCACCAGCTTCCATCTCCCAGGGATTGGAAGTTACTGAGAGGGACATGAATTCTCCTGTACCTGGGTTATTCTTACCTGTGGGCTGAGCAAGGTCTCATGGTGTTGGAGAAGGCCCTGGGGCAGGATGCTGAAGGACAAGACCTCACGCTTACAAGAGGGATGCTGTTGGTGAGAGTAGCCATGGCTGAGCTCAGAGGTGGCCAACGCAACATAACGTGGGCCACCAAATATGTTTGTTTCAACACTCTTACATTGCCCAGCCTCTCTTGCAGCAAGGTTGTGGTCATGTGATCCTTGAGTCTTCATGGAGGCATCTGACAAACCCACAAACCGTACTCTTTCTACTCCTATCCACTTCACCAGGGAGGCAACAACCTCAAGGCAAGTGAAGGATGGACGTAGGGAGTTTCCTCAAAGTCAGGCAACAGCTTCAGCATGGGAACCGTGAGGATTAGGAGATCCTTTTTCTGTTCTTTTCCCTCTGAGGAGCTAGATCTAACAACAGGAAGCTGACATGTTTTGATAGAACTTCTCATCTTCTTGTAAATGTATATGTAAACTTAGGATATGTTTAAAAAGTTCTGGGTTTGAGGCACCTGGGTGGTGCAGTCGGTTGGGCGACCAACTCTTGGTTTCAGCTCAGGTCCTGATCAGCAGGGTTGTGAGGTTTAGCCCTGTGGAGGAGCTCCGTGCTCAGCAGGGAGTCTGCTTGGGATTTTTTTTTCTCCCTCTCCTTCTGCCCCTCCCACTCATATTCTCTCTCTCTCTCTCTCTCTCTCTCTCTCTCTCTCAAATAAGTCTTTTTAAAAAAAAGTTCTGCAGGGCGCCTGGGTGGCTCAGATGGTTAAGCGTCTGCCTTTGGCTCAGGTCATGATCCCAGGGTCCTGGGATCGAGCCCCACATTGGGCTCCTGGCTCAGTGGGGAGCCTGCTTCTCCCTCTGCCTCTCTCCCTGCTCATTCTCTCTCTCTCTCTCCCTATCTCTGTGTCTCAAATGAATAAATAAAATCTTTTAAAAAATTAAAAAAATTTAAAAAGTTTTGCATTTGAATTTCATTGGTTTGGTTAAAATCACATGTCCATCCCTGAACCAGTTACTGTGGCTGGGGTGTGGAAGATTCTGATCGAAGAGTCCTAGATCATGTGACCTATACATATCAGCCTTGTCTACAACCCCTGAAGGTGAAGCCCAGTGGTAAATCAGGGTGAAATTACTTTAAGAAAAGAATAAATAAATGCTGGATAGTAAAAGCAACATATCTACAGCACACTCTTGTTTTTTAACTCTTTATTGAGGTATCACTTAAAGCAGGTGAACTATACCAACCTTAACCATACAACTTGATAACTTTTTACATACACACTTGGATAATCACCACCCAAATCAGTATTATTTTCAGAAACTTCAAAGTCTCTCTTGTGCCCTTTCCTCATCATAACTCCCCAAAGATAACCACTACTCTGACCTCTAACACCATAGATTATTTTGCCTGTACTTGAACTTCATATAAGTGGAATCTTTTGTGTTTGGCTTCTTTCTCTCAACATTATGTCTGTGAATATACAATGGGATAGTATTCAGCCGAAAAAGATGAGATCTTGCCATTTGCAGCAACATGGATGGCCCTGGAGGACATTATGTTAAGTGAAATAAATCAGAGAAAGACAAATACCATACGATTTCACTTATACGTGGAACTTAAAAAACAAAACAAATGAACAAAAGAAAAGCAGAAACAGACACATGAATATAGAAAACAAATGGGTGGTTGCCAGAGAGGAGGGGCGTGGAGGGATGGGCAAAAGGGTTAACAGGAGTGGGAGTACAGGCTTCCACTTATGGAATGAATAAGCCACAGGGATGAAAGGTACAGCATAGGGAATATAGTCAGTGGTATTATAATAGCATTGCATTTTGAGAGATGACAGCTATACTTGTAAGCCCAGCATAACAAATAGACTTGTCAAATCACTGTTGTACACCTGAAACTAATGTAACATTGTCAGCTATACTTTAATTAAAAAAAATGGTTAAGATGAAAATAGAGTACACAAAGAATTGGGCCACCTAAAGAATAATTACATTTAAAAACAAAAATAAAAACAAAAATTACATCCGTGAGATCCCTCCATGTTGTTGTGTGTAGGAGTAGTTTATTCTTTTTCTTTGCTGTGTAACATTTCATTCTATAGAATATTATCTAAGCCACTATTGACAGACATCTGAGTTATTTCCAGTTTTTGACTATTAAGAATAAAGTTGGCATGAATATGCTTGTACATGTGTTTTGGTGGACATGAGCACTCCTTTCTCTTGGGTGTGTATACCCAAGAATGGCATTGCTGGGTCAAAGGATATATAAATATTTAGCTTTAATAAGTATTGCCAAACAGTTTTCACTCCCACTAGCAGGGTATGAGAGTTTCAGTTGCTACATAGTCTTGCCAATGGGGGTTTTATCAGTCCTTCTAATTCTCTACTCTTTTTGATTTGTCACATACCCTTCTCAAAGAGATACAGACATTTGTGAGTGGACTGCAAGACTCCTAGCCATGGAAAAGGTTCCACAGACCAATAGTTAAAGTCTTAACTTAAATGCTCAGTCCTGACCCTAAGGGCAACAGGAACTCAGAAATGGGAGAGATCAGCACCGACATGGGAGAGAGAAAGCTTGGGAGAGGTTGAAATGTGTGGGACTTTGACCTGTCGGTGGGATTTGAATGAAGGAAGGGGCACAAGAGGCCTCCTGTCAGAGTGCACAGCTTGAACAAAGACAGAAACATAGGAAAGAGCTTTGAGAGCGATCCGGGGGAACACTGACCTCACTTGAGCAGAGAGTACTTCTTGAGAGAAGCAGTTCACATGGCTGAGTTGGTCAGGAGAGGCCAGGCCTAGAGAGGGGATTTGAGGTCAAGAAGTGGACTTGGACTTGGGTGGCTGAAGTAGGGAGGCGAGTAGGGTGTTAACCTAGTACATGCAGTCCTGAGAGGAAGCAAGGTATGTGGGATGAGGGTCAACTGGTCTCATTCAGTCTCTCGTTTTCTCCTACTTCTTGCAGTGAGGAGCATCTTACCATGATGAGGAGGATAATCATTTATCTTTCAACAAGGCCCCTGAATGTAAGCCAACTTCTTCATTTGGTTCTCAACTGAAGAGATAGATCTGTTCCTGTGCTAGGGAGAAAACCAGATGTACTGGATTGAGAAATGGTATAACCACACAATGTACTTTAGAGGCATTTTAAGGGATTCTCTAGAGGCTAATTTTGACTTTATGTGATTCATACCATATGGGCTGAATTCACTAGATTAGAAGGCTTGTGGCAGGTGTATTTGTATAAGGGAGTGAACACAAGTCTGGGCTATGGGCCCTGAGAATGGAGAGGAATAGCTCCACTTCCTCTGCTCTCCTTCTAGAACTCCCCATGGCTGGGCCCATTTATCTCCCCACCTGCAGACCCAGGCCTGCACTGATCAGTTGATTCATTTGTTCATTCATTCACTTATTCATTTAGCAATCTTTCACTAGATGCCTAGTAAAAGACCAGTACTGGAGTTGAAGATGAAAACACAGGGTTTCTGCCTTCAAGGAGCTCACAAGCAGGGAACACTGACATGAAATAATTGAACGCAAATAAGATATGAAAAAGGCTATAATAAAGATAATGTAGAGGATAGTAGGGGACATCAATTCTACCTGAAGAAGTCCAAGAAATATTTGAAGCTGAGTCTTGAAGGATGACTTGGAACTCACCTGATAGACAAGATCAGGGGATGGCCTCTCAAGCGAGAGAGAGTGAGCCACAGCATGTGAGGAAGACAGCAAATGGTGTGGCTAGCGCACAGAGTTTATGTGCGGAAGTAGCTGGAGATGAGGCTGAGACTGTGAAGGGCTGCAAACGGCAAGCTAATGAATATGGACTTCACCCTGTGGACAATGGGGAATCATTGTAGGGTTTGAGCCAGAACTACATAGTCCAGCATTTAGAAAGCTCACCCTGAAGCTTTGTGCTGGCAGTACTGTAGCCGATGAGGTTTATCTGAGGCGTGATTATTGCTCATTGGAACCTCATGCTGGCACTAGTGTGAAAGGTGAGGCAGAAGGAGTGAGCATAGAGACAGGAAATCAATGTAAGCATTATTGCATCAGACCTACTAAAAGAAGATACAAGCTTAGGGGCGCCTGGGTGGCTCAGTCATTAAGCGTCTGCCTTCGGCTCAGGTCATGATCCCAGGGTCCTGGGATCGAGCCCCACATTGGGCTCCTTGCTCGGCAGGGAGTCTGCTTCTCCCTCTCTCTCTGCCTACTTGTGTTCTCTATCTCTCTGTCAAATAAATAAATAAAATCTTTGGGAAAAAAAATAAAAAGATACAAGCTTAAAATGGGCCCATCCCAGACATGATGGAGAACAGGAAATGGCTCTTGAGGAGGTAAAAATCTATAAGACTTAGTGAGATTGGAGGAGGAAGGGGAAGGCCAGGAGGAAAGAATTGGGAGGACGCCCATATTCCGTCTGGGTGGATGATGGGGCTGTTATTTAGGAGAGGACATGTTGGAGAAAAGGAAGGTTTGGGCAGGAGAGGGAAGGGGTAGAGAAAATTAATTTTGGTCATTTTTGTACTTGAAGTATCTATGGGATAGAAATAACACATATAGTCGGATGTCCAATCTGGCATTCGGAGTTCTGAGCTAGATATGTAGATTTAGGATCATCAACACATAAGTGCTAGAGAAAGCCTGGAGTCCATTCAGAGAGACATGTAAAATGAGAAGAAAAGAGAGGACTATGCCATGGAGAGCACCAGACTTTAAGAGGAATGTGATCAAATGCGCCCCCCCCGCCCCCCGCCAGTGAAGGAGACAGAGGAGCAGTTTAAAAGATAGGAATAGGGACACCTGGGTGGCTCAGTCATTAAGCGTCTGCCTGTTCAGCTGCTCAGGTCATGATCCCAGGGTCTTGGGATCGAGCCCCGCATCGGGCTCCCTGCTCAGCGGGAAGCCTGCTTCTCCCTCTCCCACTCCCCCTGCTTGTGTTCCCTATCTTGCTGAGGTCTCTCTCTGTCAAATAAAGAAAATCTTTAAAAAAATAAAAGATAGGAATAAAGCTAAAAGAAACTGCAAAGTGTGTGCGGACCATTTCTTCTTGTTCCTGGTGTATCCGTACCACATAGAAGTTTCCAGCTCATAGTTGTTGCATGAATTAATAAACAAATGGAGTGGTTCCATAAAGATAAGGAGGCATTTCCAGAAGAATCTACCTGCAAGTGCTCTGAAGAGGTCACTGATGCAAGATGAGAACTACGTGTTCCCAGACTGCTGTGCACCTGAAGCGGGAAGCATTAGGACAGCCCCAGCTACCCCAACCCCAAGGGCTCAGCCTGAGTCACTCCGCTGCACGTAGACCTGGGGTATGGTTTCTCCAGTGCTGACCATAGGATGCTCCTTCTATCGTGACTGTCCTCCCCAAGCCCTCCCCAACCACCCGATGTCCTACAGCTGGATCGCTGCCCTTGGCTCAGTTCCCAAGTTCCTACTTTAGCACATGACTGTGTTAGTTATCGATTGCTATGTAACAAATCACTCTAAGACTTAGCGGTTTAAAACAACACATATTATCTCACAGTTTCTGCGGTTATGAATCTGGACATAGCTGAGCTGGGATCTTTGTTTCAGGATCTCAAAAAGCTACAATCAAGTTTCAAATGAGTCAGGATCCATTTCCAACTCACTCAGTGGGTATTGGCCGTTCCTCACAGGCTTCTGGATTGAGGGCCTCAGGTCCTTACCGGCTGTGGGCCATAGGCTTCCCTCAGTTACTTGCTGTATATGCCTCTCCAACAAGGCATCTGACATCATCAAAAACAGTAAGAATCTGCTAGCAAAACCCAAGTCACAACCTTTTGTAACCTAATCACAGGGGTGGCATCCCATCATTGTTGCCATATTCTATGAGTTACAGACAAGTCACCGGGTCCAGCCCACAATCAAGGGGAGTGGAATTACACAAAAGTGTGAATGCCCAGAGGAAGGAATCACTGGGAATCATTTTATTTTTTTCTTCCAAATTTTTATTTAAATTCTAGTTAGTTAACATATAGTATAATACTAGTTTCAGGAGTAGAATTTAGCAATTCATCACTTACACCTAACACCCAGTGCTCATCACAAGTGCCCTTCTTAATCCACATCACCCATTTAGCCCATCCCCCACCCACCTCCCTCCATCAACCCTCAGTTTGTTCTCTATCATTAAAAGTCTCTTATGGTTTGCCTCCATTGGGGGTCATTTTAGAAATCTGCCTATCACAACCACCTAGAACCTCTATTCTTCCCCTAAACTTAGGATCTGTTTTGCTGAGGATAATTCTCTGGTAGTCATCTTCACCATCTTGGTTGAACTAAAGCAGAAAAATCTTATAATCTTAAATTTTGCTATACTAATAATAGCTAATGCTTATCTGGTGCTAACTACATGCCAGGATTTACGTGAGCATTATATGAGCTTTATAAATATTAACTCACTTAATCCTCATAACAACAGTGAATCCTCTTGTTAACTCATTTTATAGACAAAGCACCTGAGTCACAGGAAGTCTCTAGCCAAAGGTCACACAGCTATTAAGTGGTAGAAATGGGATTTGAGATTCCAGAGTTTGGTTCCAGAATTCCTACTGGTAACCATTCTGCTAGTCTACAACTTGAATATAAGCTGGGGGGTGCGATGTTGTCCAGTCTCAGCATGTTATGATATTAAAACAAAACATTAAAAACATAAAACATTGAGTAACCAAAACAAATTCCAACATTTAATTATCATTAAAAGATTCTGTTGAAACTCTCCAGCAACATGTTTTGTGTCTCAGAGCCCTTCATTTGCCAAGTCTCCCCTCCATATGTTCTCTGAAACCCAGCCCAGGCTATTTTTCATTTTCTTTTTCCCTATTTCTCACTTAGCTACTTATTATATAGGTTGACTTGGTCTTCTGGCTTCATTCTTTATTATATTGTTTATTTAGCCCATGACCTGAATTTTACAGAGCAAAGGGTAATCCTGGAATTAACCAAGCCACCAGGAATTTACCTCCTTTCTTCCTAGTTGTCCCATCTGGTTTCTCTTTCCCTATTTCTATGTCAGAAGGAAAACACAGAACTTGTAGACAGAATTCTCCTAAGTGAGGAGAGGAGAGGGAGAAGCTGAGCAATCAAGAGAAAATTCTCTTTAGGTGGTGGAGGATGTGGAGGGGAGAGAGGACTGGAGGCTAGGAACACATAAACTGATAATCCTGGTCCTTGTCACATTCCAAGAGATACGTGACTATTGTGCAATGTTCTGTCACAGATGAGGCTGCCAAGTGGAGAACCTTCCTTCTCAGATCTCACTCATCTAGCTCTTTCCTCTGAGGCTGTGAATTGGGTTAAAACACATGGAGAATCAGGGAGAATGGGAGATGCTTCCAGTTCTCCAACCCACTCTGCCAACCAACAGACCCCGGGTCCCCACTTTGCTTCCAAGCCTGGAGTCTGTTCACCAGAAGCTTGCAAGAACTGATTCGGGAAAGATGAAGTAGCCATGCTTTATTTTCTCTCAAAGTAAAACAGGACTGTTAAATCCTACAGTAGCTTCCTCTGCAAAGTCCCTCCTCCAATGGTCCTTCTTATCTGTTCCTGCTGCCAACACCTCCATTCATTCATAACTTCTGCACTGATCTCTTCAACTGTCCCCTAAGTCATACCCCACTTCCTGTCTTTTTCTCCACCTCAATCCATTTTACCTACCACTGCCAGTTTAACCTTCCCCAATGCCAATCTAATCTTACGACCCCTTTGCTCAAAATCTCAGTTGCTCCCCTTTCTCTGTAAATTCTCATCGGAACCTTCAAGATCCCCAAAGCTCTCTTTCTAGACATATTCTTCTACATGTATTGTATGATCCATCTAAAATAGATGACTCACTGATTGCCAAGCACTCTGTACTTTTCTGCCCCATGCCTCCTACCCCTATCATTCCTCCCACCTCCGAAACCTTCCCTCCCACCCTCCCATGGTAACAAATTCAAAGACCATCAGAAATGACCACCTCCCTTAAGAAACATATCCAGATAATTACAACTTAATATGATTTCTCCCTTCTTTCATTTCCCATATCATTCATTTTATCTACTTTATGGCATTATTCTCATACTTATACCATAATCCATATGCCACTTAATTATTAGAAAGTACATGCTTTGAGAGAAGTGTTTTCTTGTTGAACTTCAAATATCCTACAGTGCCCAGCAAGAAGTCTTAAATATGTACATGTTAAACATTCAGTAAGTAGTATTTGAATTGAAGTTTGGACTTCTCTGGTCCTAATTTATTATCTAATTTATCATTTTACATCTTTTGTTGGAATAAGCAAGACACATTCCTTTAAAGAGGGAGGGCATGAAGAGAAGACCTGTAGAGGCCCTTGACCTGGGCAGTCACGGTTATGTACATTACATAGCTTACATTTCATCAAAGCCCATGAGCATTTAGTCTCTGGGTGTTACCTAGTGAGCAATGCTTTTAACTAACCTGACATCATGCTTTTCAACCCTGTCACCTACCACTCTCAGAGGGAATGTGGCACAGGACATGTCAAACAGGAAAGACAGTTACAACAAGTCAAGTCTACAAATACCCATTCAACACCTACTATGAACCAGCATTCTGCTAAGTGCTGGGGACAGAGAAATGAACAAGAATGATATGGCATGGGTGCCTCTGAAATATAATTCCAATAGGAGTAGCTACCAGGTACTGAGAGCTTATAGACCAGGCCCTGGACTCATGTCTGACATGCATTATTTCACTTAATACTCACAGCAATCCCTAGCATCACCCTCATTTATAGTTGGGAAAATGGAGGCTTAAAGAGGTTAAGTATTTTGCCCTGGATTAGCAGGCAGTGGAACTAGGATTTAAACCTAGGGTTTATGACTTGGGTGCATTCTTAGAAGCACTTACTCTGCTTCCTCAATATGTTTCTGTTCTGCTCAGAATAGATTCTTGCTCCTTTTATTCTTTGAGTCTTGCAATGTAGCTTTGGGTGAAGGTATGTATAACATAAACAATCTTGCCTTGCTTTGCCCCTGGAGATTCCATATGTCCATAGAGAAACCTCCCCCTGGATTTCTCCAACATTCCTTCATCTATAACACTCAGACTGAGGGAGCCTGTGGGCGGAGGGACTGCAGGCTCATATATCTATCTTAAAGATCCCCCTTCCACATTCCTCCACCCTGATACCCTTGACCATGTGTTTCATCCATTTCTACTGTATGAGTTTTTGTAAATCTCTTCAAATCCTTTGTGGAGCAGGTAATGCATAAGTAAATCAAATATGCCTAACGCCTGCTCAGTATGTCACATTAATGTAGGCTAAAAATGCCTGATGTGTGAAGAAGCCTGAGAGAATGTCTTCTATGGTTTTCATTTCACTTCACAGAAATGTTTCTTTGGGGTTATTGGGCTCCCCACCCCCACTGCTTCTGGACTACTCCCCTATAATTCTTTTGCATATAGAGCTTTCTGGAACATTTCCTCTGAAGAATGGATTCTCTGACTAACAAAAGTTCAGTTTCTCATTGGGAGAAATGAAATTACTGATGGGAATGTAAAATGGTACAACCACTGTGGAAAATGGTATGGTGGTTCCTCAAGACATTAAACATAGAAGCACCATATGATTCAACAGTTCCACTTCTGGGTATATACCCAAAAGAAGTGAAAGCAGGGACTCAGATACTTGCACACTCGTATTCACAACAGCATTATTCACAATAGCCAAAAGGTGGAAGCAACCCAAGTGTCTATCAGTGGATGAATAAACAAAATGGAGCAAACATATAAAAATATTATTCAGACTTAAAAAGGAGGAAATTCTGACACATGCTACAATAAGGATGAACCTTGAAGACATTATGATAAGTGAAATGAACCAGGCAAAAAGGGACAAATGCAATATGATTCCACTTATACGAGGTGCCTATAATAGTCAAATTCATAGAGTCAGAAAATAGAATGGTGAGTGTCAGGGGCTGAGGAATGAGAAGTTGCTGTTTAATAGGTACGTAATTTCAATTTGGGAAAATGAAAAAGTTCTGGAGATGAATGGTGGTAATGGTTGCACAACAGTATGAATATATTTAATGCCACTGAACTATGTATCCTTAAAAGTAGGTAAAATGGTAAATTGTATGTTATATTTTGCCACATTTTTTTAAGTTCAATTTCTCACTTAATGAAAGAGGAATCTGAGTTTCAAGGTGAAGTGCCTTGTCGGAGGTCACTTGGCAAAATGAGTGGCACAGTTGGGAAGTAGAACTCAGGGCTGCTGGCTATCAGGCCATGGCTCTCCCTGTTGTAATAGTCCTCTTTGTGGGGACAAAGGGTCCAGAGGAGCCTCCAGGGAAACTCCAGAAATCAACATCCTCTAGAGTCAGGAAGTGTTCCCACAGCAGCCCATTTTCCTCCTCTGTGGCCTTGCTATCTTCCTTCCGTATTTTTTTTCTTCATTCCATTTTTGTCTCCTCTTTCTCCCTGAACCAAATGTTCTTGATGGTCAAAGCAAGCAAGGTCCTCCTGGCGAGGTCCTGAAGAAGCAAATGCAGATGGAATGGGCTCCAGTGGAAAATGTATGTATAGATGGGGATTTTTCTGTTTCCTCCAACTCTCTTGGCTCTGAACTGTTGGGATTTCATTCAAAGTGGAATTTCCTGCCCTAGGTAGGCACCTCATGCAAGAGTTTTGTTTTTCCATGTGTGTCTCTCCTGAGCTTGCTGGTTGTCTCCCATGGATGCTCCTGGCTGCTGTGCTCTTGCTGCCCTGCCCATTGAACTTGAACAGCACCTCCTTTATTGGAAAAGCATGCCCTGGCAAGCTCTGAGGGCACATCCTGTCCAACCGGAGAGAGGGCACACTCTTGGGAAACAGGTTGTTTCACCCACTGCAAAAACATCTCCCTTGGAGTGCTCAGTATACAAGGAGAGAGGCCTCAGAGCAAACAAAGTCAAGATTTTATTTGGTCTTTAGATGGACCAAAGACTTAACCTAGGGTAGGAAGGCAAAGAAAGGTGTTGAAGGGCACCTGGGTGGCTCAGTTGGTTAAGCATCTACCTTTGGCTCAGGTCATGATCCCAGGGTCCTGCTTCTCCCTCTGCTCCTCTCCCTGGCTTGTGCTCGCTCTTGCTCACTCACTCTTGCTCTTAAATAAATAAATAAATAAATAAATAAAATATTGAAAGAAAGAAAGGTGTTGAGAGTTTGAAAACCACCCTAAAGCTAAGATGAACCTTCCACCAGTAGGTCAGCTAATGCTGTGAAAGGAAACAATTTTTTTTCAACCTCTAGTCAATAAATATGTATTGAGCATCTCTCATGGGCTAGACACTGTAGTAGGAGCTGGGGATATCTGATGAATGACAGAAATAAGTTCTCTGCCCTCATGGAGATTATAGTCTAGTGGAGGAAGCAGAGAAGTAAGGAAACAACTAAATAAGAACATGTTAGACTGTGAAGTGCTAGGGAGAAAGCAGTGAAATGATGATGGGTAAGGGCAGTAGGTGGAGGTGGTTAGGCCGCTGCTTTAGACAAGGTGGTTGGAGAAGGCCACCATGAGAAAGCAAATCTAAGCTGACCTGAAAGACGATAGGAATATATGAAAAGCCAAAGCAACATATGCAAAGGCTACAAGACAGAAAGAGGGTGGCGTGTGTGAAGACCAGAAGGGCCACTGGTGTGGCAGGAGGATGGGGAGTGACAGAGATAAGAGGCCACGTCAAATGGGTCTTGGTGGGGACCCTATAGTAGGGAGTTTGGCTTTTATTCAAAGGGGAATAAAAGGAGGCCTTTGAAGGTTTTAACATAGATGGAAGTGATTCAGAACAGACCTCACCTCCTTGGCTGAGACCTCCCTACTCTGATCATTCAATTCTCCAAATTACTGGGTCTCAGTTTTAAATAAGCCCATCTCTGCTCTCATGCTGAAGGGTAGAAATTGGGCTGTCAGAAATTCCAGGGACCCACGAGATTCCTGAATGAACTGGGCCATGTTAAATCAACTTGAATATGTTTCCATCCCTTCATCTGCTTTTAAGGTGTTGGAATTCAGCATTAAAAGCCTCCTCCTGTCTGAGGCCTGACAAAGCAGAAGGAAGCTCAAGAGTAATCATTGATCTCACTGCATCTGGAGTAAAGATCAGGCCAGCTGATCTTTAAATTAAAAGTACAGATTTCTTTTCATGCCTCCTCACACTTAACAACTGAAATTAAGCAACAGGCATTGAACTGGTGAATGATGAGTTCATCAAAAATCTATCTAGACATATTTATGTATCAGAGCTACAATTAACCTTAATTGAGGCTCACCCATCTGCTCCCCATTGCCCTGCCCTCACCCCCACCTACAGAGGAAAACCCAACCCACTCCCCACCTGTAACCAGGAAAAATAGAAACTGTTTTACGAGAACATATGGACCCAGAGCCCTTTTATAGAGTAATTAGCTATGTCCATCTATGTTCCCTATAACTCTGGACTGGACTATGGGGTATGGAAACAGGTTGACATCTGGAAGAAATGTAGGGAAAGTATACGTTCCAGCTGGAAAGATAGGATTCTGGCCCGTTTTCCTTTCCACTGAAGGATTGTCTTTCCTTGGTCACTTAAATTATTTCTGGCTCCTGCTTGACTTCTTTCTTTTCTTTCATTTGTCCCACAGATATTTTTTGAGCAGTTAATATATGTCATGCAAAAATGTCTTTATGAGTCTTTTCTGGAATGATATAGTAGAAGAGCTTGAATTCTGAAGTCAGAAGACCTCAGTTTTAAGTCCAGGGAGATTTTGCTTGCCTGGAGCAAATAATTTTACTTCCCAAAATTTTGGTATCTGCTTTGGCAACCTAAAGGCTGCCCTGGGGCTCAAATATAATAATGAGTGTGAGAGTTCTGTAAATCATAAAGTGCTTCAAAATGATAGTTGGGTTTTGAGGATATTGCATTTGTTTTAAGACTGATCTTGTGGTCACTCACAACCTCTAGCCAGAAGAAGCTAATGGAGGTAAAGCTTCACTTGTACATGCTCCATCCAGGGCCCAGTGAGCAGTCCTAACGATGTATTCTGATGGTCATATGTCTTTGTAAAGTTTGGGAAATAATGATATTTTAGCAGCAATTGGTTAAGACCACTATGTCTTTCCTCTCCGACTTTTTCACCACCAATCTTTCCCTATTGAACAATGATGAGTGGCAATAGGCATTTTTGGTATCTGGCCAAAGAGAAGTTGAGTTGGGGATACATGAAGTTTGGACTGAGTGGCACATATTTCTGTAGTTGGCAGTCACTTCCATGAGTAGTGAGGTTATCACCAGGCATCCTAGTATAGGAATGGCTTCCAGGAATTCTCCTGACTCTACAACGTCAACTCATTTGGCACCATAACATCAAAGTTCAGGGCCAAGGGCAAAATGGTGGTATGAACAGGTCCCATGGTACCCAGCGCCCAGTAATGGAAGAGCAGTAAGTTTTGGAACATATGGAACCAAGAGCTAGTCTTCAGAAAGTTCTTTGAATTATTAAATATATAAAATTGTAAGTAGAAGATTCAGTGCTCACTTACATCTAGTTAAAAGTTTGCTACTATCAGAAATATACTTGATAGTACAGCGTACACAATTATTAAACCATCAGTTTTTTTTCTTTTTTGATGGTAATCTTGCAAAATCGAATTGATCACAATCCCTAGGCTTATAGGTCATGAACCTGTGGGCAGTATTACCAATGGCAAGCATATGTGTGTATGAAGTCAGATGTTTATGAATCACATCAAATCAGATCACCTCTTAGCATATCTGATGCTCCTTGCACTAACAAAATCTGTTGAAGCAAAAGTTCTGTCCAAACTCCCACACATATTCATTCATAAATCAATGTAAGTCATATATAAAAATAATTTGATTACATGATTTTGCAGGTCAATACAACAAGAAGCAAGTTAAAATTGCTCTTCTGTATGCCTTAATTTCAGATTAATTTTGTATATTTTTTGGAATTACTGATCATATAAAAATTACCCCAAAACTTTAGAGAGGCATGTTGGACAGTACATAAATAAAAATAATGTTATATTTTTAAATTTGATGTTGTAATATTTGCCAGCTTTTTTACAGTTGAAAATTGCTATGATTTCTTTTTCTCATTCTGAATATTTATTTTGTGTTTTTTATGCATACTTAATTTAGTACTCTTTTTTTTTAAAGAGGGCCCCCAAATTGTATAAACTCCAGGCCCATCAAAGCCTGGATCCAACCTGCCTGATGTGGGGACACAAGTCTAGGATCCCCACCCCACTCACGGCTCCACCCTTCATGGAAGAACTCTGAAGCCAAGAGGGCACACTGCAGATGGTAGGACCTGCCACCCAGGACAAGAAGCAGAGCATCCCAGAGTCTGCCAATGAAAAGATTTTAACTAATGGGTTCCTGGAATTTAGCATTGGGATAGGATGCCAAGAGAGGGAAGGAAGGAAGGAAACTGAAGTGGTTCCCAAGGCAAATGTGTCTCCAATAAAAGCCATACAGAGCCAGCTCGCAGTGAAGATAGTAAAAGATATTAAAACACATCTCACCCCACACTACTATTTCAGCAACAATAACTAACCAGAGGGAAATACCTCTGTGGTGGAGAATGTTAGTTGTCTGCCAAAATCCATCTCCCTCCTTCCATAGATGTCGATTTTCAGCCAAGCATAAAGACACTCATGTAAAGATTTCTGGTCCCACCTTCCTTTGTGACTGGCTGTGGCCACGTAACTAAGTTCACCAATGGGATGTGAGCGGGAGAGCTGTGTGTGACTTGTGCCTGGCTTGCTTTGGAAAAGAAATTGCTTCCTTGGACTTCTTTTCCCCTCCCTGCCAGCTGGAAAGTGACGAGTCTTATTTTCAAACATGCAGATGAAAACAATGAATTGAGCCAGAAGTTTCCAACTTTTCAGTTCATAGTACCCTTAGTATCTCAGTAATTTTATCACAATGCTCCTGGGCCAAAAGAAAGAACTAATAGTTCTGTTCCTTAAGTAGCTTTGTCCAAACAACCTAATAAGTACTTATGTCCTAACAACTCAGTGTCAAGAACTGTGAAGGATCTGAGATTTCATCCTATTTGCAAACTAATGAGTTAGCCAGCCACATTTCAGGGAGGTTGGCAAAAGACATGAGACTCCTGGGTCAGAGAGAAAAGAATGCGTTACTCAGGGGCGCCTGGGTGGCTCAGTTGGTTAAGCGACTGCCTTCGGCTTGGGTCATGATCCTGGAGTCCCAGGATCGAGTCCCGCATCGGGCTCCTTGCTCAGCGGGGGGGTCTGCTTCTCCCTCTGATCCTCTTCCCTCTGGTGCTCTCTGTCCCTCATTCTCTCTCTCTCAAATAAATAAATAAAATCTTAAAAAAAAAAAAAAGAATGCATTACTCAGGGCAGTAGCAGTACTCCGTGTGACAGAATTAGCTCTGGTTTCCTGAGCCTCCATTCCATGGGGCTACGTGGCGGGAGCTGTGTGACGCCTGCGCACACAGGGGATTGTGTTACAGGAGAGGTAACCTGAATCTCAGGTTGCCACACTTTGGCAATCTGAATCTTTTATAATGGGCGGTAAGCCTGCCTGATCTCTGCCCTAGAGGGAGACGTTATTTCTGTTAAACTAGACAGTAAGTTGACCTGCTCTTTGTTCCAGAGAAAGTAATTATTTCTGTCTTCTAAGACTATTAACTATACAAACATCCTTGAAAAGTTTGGATCAAAGGCAATAAGTGCCTCTGCTTACAATATATGCAAAACCATGAGAGATACATGGAGCATTGTCTCCCAACATTTAGAAGCCATTTGCAAAAAAAAAAAAAAAAAAAAAAAGTATACATAAATCAAAAGAAAAAATATTTTTACTTCAAAACAACTGCAATCCCTTGGTAATGGGCTGTGTGCACCTGCTGGGCACTGCACAACTCCTCAAACCTTAGAATCGGATTGGACACCACCACCCCATTCCCTGTTCCACGATGATTTTCTCATAATACTTGCTTTTTATCATAGCAACCACCAAAAACCTAACTTCCCAAAGGTATGATGTCATCAAAGGGAAGTGGTGTATTTCTTTCTCAGTGTTGAAACTGTGAACCAACTAAAGCTGTTAGCGTATGTGGTGTCTGTCAGATGTTGAAGATCCTCTGTTGTCCTCAAAAGTGGAGTACATCCTGTGGTTCTCCTGTGAGTTCACTGAGGCTCTCTGGGACAATCTGGTGCATGGTTTGGGAACTATAGCACTAAGCAATGGTGGGAGAAGCACTTGATTCTGAGTGGCCTTGCAGAGTAGTGTGGTCTTGCTAGCCTACACTACATGGATTGTTCTGTCAAAGAGGAAAAAACTTCTATCGTCTTTCAGTTGAATTTGTGGGGGTTTTGTTGCAGTAGGCACAGCTTGTATCCTAACTAATACAGTCTCCTACGTAACTGTGGCCACGCCTCACAATGTAGTGTTTGATGATGTATCTTCTTTCATTATGAAAAAAAATATTTCCTCTGTGTTTATTTTGTCTTTCTAACCTCAATCATCACTTCAATCAACATTTCTTGAGCCTCCTTACTATGCCCTGGCTCTGGGCTAAGCATCCGTTCAAAATCCAAGTCCACCTATGTTCCTCAGGCTCCTCGGCAGCAAGCTCAGCTGCTCTTCAGCCAAGTCGAAAGCGAGGCCCCTTCCCATCCAGCGAGTAGAGTCTGGAAGTCACACTGATGCTTTATTCCCAGGAGTAGCTGGTGGGCCTTCGCTGCTGGCCAGGCTTGGGCCTGGAACCCAATGACTGAGCTGAACAGAACCACATGGATTAGTCTTTTTTTTGCCAATCTGATTAAGACTAAGACACTCCAGACCAAAACCCAACCTGACACACCCAGCAAGACACAAAAGAAGCCGCACGATAGAGATGTTCATATGTTCTCGTGCTGAGCTGGCCTGGTTGGCTGCTGGGGTAGTGAGCCCCATGTGTCTGAGAAAAGGGGGCAGGAAAGAGAGCAGACTCAGGCCCATCAGCAGCTAAAGGGGAAAAAGGAAGAGGAGTGCCCGGGCTGGCCTTGGGTAGCACTGGGAGAAGCAGGCCCCGTGTCCACTTCTGTAACGTGTAAGGTGTGTGTGTGTGTCTCTCTCTCTCTCTCTCACACACACACACACACACACTCACACAGAGCTAGGAGTGAGCCCCGACACCCTCCAACTCTGCAGCATGGAGAGAGAAGAGAGTGTTGTAGAGCGCCAATCCTCCTACACCCAAAATGAATGACACTTTAATGCACATTGATTACTAGTAAATTTGACCCAATAAGAATCCTAGAATTTGAAAAATCCATGACAATTTTTCCTCTTGAGGGCAGCACAGAAAAGAGAAGAGAGATGAAGGATAGCAGAGCTTGGCTCCCCTAAAGCCTACACTGTGTAATACTGATGTTTTGACTACTACAGGAAGAATTCATTTACCTAAAGATCTCAGAGGGGTTGAAATAAACCAAGATTTGTGGTAAACTTTAAATAATCTGGAGAATTTATCAAGATCTGAGACCAGATCTCTGGTATTGTTATTTTTAACTTGTAGATTTGCTTAAACCATTATCTTATTGAAAATAATACTATTGCTTTATTGAAAGAGAAATATATACCTGGTGAGAGAATCAAACAGTACAACTCTTAGCCAATATGATGGGTGAAAAATGGTACCTTGTTTTTTATTTTTTTGTACCTATTTAACTATTTAATGATGAATGACGTTGAGCATCTCTTCCAATGTTTAAAATTTTTTTCTGCGAGTTGTCTATTCACATATTCACCCGTTTTTTTTTTCTTTGTATATTGTTGGCATTTTTCTTATTGTTTTGTAAGTTATTCATATATGAAGGAAATTAGCATTTTGTCTATCATTACTGTTCTAAGTATTTTTCTGGGGTTCTTCTACTTTGTTAAAGACATTTTTTTTCCATGCAGAAATTTTTAATCATTTAATATTCTTTTTTTATGAATTCAGGGTTTCATGTCTTTTTCTATTTTGAGATTTTTAATAATTTGGATCACCCTTTTTAGATTTGCATATTTTCTCTACTTGACATTTGTTTTGGTCAGAATTAACTAAAGATCCAGCTCTCTTTTTTTCTGGATGGCCAGCCAATTTTCCCAGCAATATTTATTAACAAACTCCTATCCTCTTCTGACTTGAAATGTCCCCTTTACCTTGCCCTATATTTTCAGTTATTAGGATGATTTCTAAGTTCTGTTTTCTGAGTCATTGATTTGACACTCTGTTCATGGTCCAATACTAACCTATCTTAACTAGATAGCAGCTATATTAAATTGAAAGTACCCTATTATTTGTCTCCTATCAGATCTGCAAAGATTATAATAACTTACATGTGTTGGTGCTTGCATTGAACCCTATGCAATTGCTGATTTTTTTTTTTACACTACTCTTGAACCTTAAAACTGTTGATTTCATTTGGCTTAGCCTGAGATATTTAGATACTTTGCTAAGCACTTTACAAATATTAATTCACTGAATCTACACAACCACCAATCAGGTTAATATTATTGTGATCCCATTTTAGAGATGATGGAACTGAAGCACAGAAAAATTAAGTAATTTGCTCAAGGTTACACACAGGTGGAAAGTGGCAGACTGTGATTTTAATTTAGGTACCCTGATGTCATAGTCTGTACTCTTAATTACCATACTTTGTACACTGTACAAAAAGGGTGTGGGTAGGGGAAGAAGCTGTCAATGAGCAGTGTTTGGCAAGGGTGTGAGAAAAACACATGCACTCTTCCTAAATGTATAAGTTGCTACACGTTTACTAGAAAATAATTTGTTAAGGTGCATCAACATTTTAAACATACCTTCCTTTTGACAGCAACTCAACTTCTAAGAATTTATCCTAATGATCTCAGAGGTCAGAAAGGTAGAAGAGTGTCTATTAGAATGTTCACCACTGCAGCATCTTTACCAGTGAAACATTGGAAGTACCTAAACGTCTGTCAAGAGGGGATTACTACTTCTATATGGTGTGGCCAACGAACAGGATCATGGCTATCGAAATCCTCTGACACGAACCACTTGGGTCCCTGATGGACCAGGATAATGCTTTTCTAGTCATAGGGCTGGGCTTTTATGGAGGTGAAGTTGGTGCTTGCCTCTTAATGACACTTGAGACACAGAGAAGCTCCCTGCCCACTTTCGCTTTAAAATACCATTCCCACTCATGCCTGATACTCTCCCACACATCCCTTTCGGTTGATCCTTGCTCCCTGTGCTCTCCACTGAAGTGATACCCTGGGAAGCTATAACCAGCCATCTTTAACTGCTTATGATAAAGGGATTAGATGATTCCCTTTCACAAGAGTTGAGTGTGGTAGCATGAGAACATTAAGTACTTCTTTAAGAGTCTAAAACATAGACGCAAATACAGGCAAAAGGAGGAAAAGGCGCTGAAGTTTGCTGAGCACCTCCTGAGGACAATGAGACCCATCTCATGTGTGGATGAGATCCTAAAACAAGCATGTCAAGCAAAAGTTGCATATGATCAAAATGAATCTTGAAAACACCTTAAGTCGCTCAGAAAACCCTGTATATAGAAAGCCATGTATATATTTCATCAATGTGAAACATACATCTTGCATATATGGTCAGCATTACATATAAAAATATTTCAGGATGTTTTATTACATAAAAAAGAGAAGCACAGGGGCACATGAGTGGCTCAGTGGTTTAAGTATCTGACTTCAGCTCAGATCATGATCTCAGAGTCCTGGGATCAAGCCCCACATCAGCCTCCTCACTCAGCAGGGAGTCTGGTTGTCCCTCTGCTCCTTCCCCAATTCATACTCTCTCTCTCAAATAAATAAATAAAATCTTTTTAAAAAAAGAAATGTATAAAAAGGGCAAGTGTTGAATTTACATAAGTTACTTGTGTATGTGATATAGTTCCTACTGTATGTAACTTAGTACTTTCAACAACACTGAAAGGTGATCGCTATTAGCCTCATTTTGTAGAAAAGTAACTGGGGCTCAGAAAGGTTAACTGATTTTCCCAAAGTCACACAGCTAGTAAGTGCCAAACAGAAGACTTGAACCCAGATTTTCCTGCTCCAAGGTCAGTTTTATCCACTTCATCACAGTGTAATTCTTCTTGATCCCTGCTCCAAGGGTCAGGAGCCCCCTCAACTTATGAACTTCATGATTTTGCCCTAAATTGGCTCTGGCCTCGACCATATGAATGGTAGTGCGATTACTGGATCATTTGGTGATTCTATTTTTAATTTTTTTGCGGAACTTCCATACTATTTTCCGCAGTGGCTGCACGAGTTTGCATTCCCACCATCCCCACCAACAGTGTATGAAAAATCTTTTTTCTCCACATCCTCTTGTTGTTTCTTGTTTTTGATTTTATTTTATTTTTTTTTAATTTTTTTTAAAGATTTTATTTATTTATTTGACAGAGAGAGACACAGCGAGAGAGGGAACACAAGCAAGGGGGAGTGGGAGAGGGAGAAGCAGGCTTCCCGCGGAGCAGAGAGCCCGATATGGGACTCGATCCCAGGACCCTGGGACCATGACTTGAGCCGAAGGCAGTTGCTTAACAACTGAGCCACCCAGGCGCCCTCTTGTTTTTGATTTTAGCCTTTCTGACAGATGTGAGGTGATATCTCATTGTGGCTTTGATTTGCATTTCCCTGGTAATGAGTGATGCTGAGCATCTTTTCATGTGTCTGTTAGCCTATGTGTGTCTTCTTTGGATAAATAGCTGTTCATGTTTTTGCCCATTTTTAATTGGATTATTTGGGTTTTTTATGTTGAGTTCTATAAGTTCTCGATATATTTTGGATCCTAACTCTTGATCGAATATGTCATTTGCAAATATCTTCTCCCATTCAGATTGTCTTTTAATTTTGTTGATTATTTCCTTTGCTGTGCAGAAGCTTTTTATTTTGATGTAGTCCCAATAGATTATTTTTGCTTTTGTTTCTCTTGCCTCACCTCAGGAGACATACCTAGAAAAATGTAGCTACAGCTGATGTCAGAGAAATTACAGCCTGTGCTCTCTTCTAGGAGAGAAGTTTCAGGGCTCACATTTAGGTCTTTAATCTATTTTTAGTTTATTTTTGTGTATCGTGTGAGAAAGTGGTCCAGTTTCATTCTTTTGAATGTTGCTGTCCAGTTTTCCCAACACCGTTTGTTGAAGAGACTTTTTCCCTTTGCATATTCTTAAGTCTTTTATTGAAAATTAATTGACCATACAATTGTCAGTTTATTTCTGGACTCTGTTCTGTTGATCTATGTGTCTATTTTCGTGCCAGTACCGTACTGTTTTGATTACTACAGCTCTGTAGTGTGTCTTGATAACTGGGATTGTGATACCTCCAGTTTTGTTCTTTTCCAAGATTGCTTTGGCTCTTTGGGGTCTTTTGTGATTCAATACAAATTTCAAGATTATTTGTTCTAGTTCTGTGGAAAATGCTGGTGGTATTTTGATAGGAATTGCATTAAATGTGTAGGCTGCTTTGGGTAGTATAGACATCTTAACAATATTTTTTCTTCCAATCCATGAGCATGGAATATCTTTCCATTTCTTTGTGTCGTCTTCAGTTTCTTTCATCAAAGTTTTAGTTTTCAGAGTACAAGACTTTCATCTCCCTGGTTAAGCTTATTCATAGGTATTTTATTAATTTTGGTGCCGTTATAAATAGGACTATTTTCTTCATTTCTCTTTCTGCTGTTTCATTATTAGTGTATAGAATTGCAACAGATTTCTGTACATTGATTTTGCATCCTGTGACAGTGAATTCATTTATCAGTTCTAATGCATTTTTTGGTGGAGTCTTTAGGGTTTTCTATATGTAGTATCATGTCATCTGCCAATAGTGAAAGTTTTCTTCTTCCTTACCAATTTGAATCCCTTTTATTTCTCTTTGTTATCTGATTGCTCTGGTTAGGACTTCCAGTACTATGTTAAATAAGTGGTGAGAGTGGACATCCTTGCCTTGTTCCTCATCTTAGGGGAAAACCTCTCAGTTTTTCCCCGTTGAATATGATGTTAGCTGTGGGTTTTTCATATAAGGCCTTTATTATGTTGAGGTATGTTCCCTCTAAACCTATTTTGTTGAGGGTTTTTATCATGAATGGATGTTGTACCTTGTCAAATGCTTTTCCTGTATGTACTAACATGATCACATGGTTTTATCCTTTCTTTTATTGATGTGATGTATCACATTGATTAATTTGTGAATAAATCCCACTTGATCATGGTGAATGATTTTTTTAATGTGTTGTTGGATTTGGTGTGCTAATATTTTGTTGAGGATTTTTGCATCTATGTTCATCAGAGATATTGGCTTGTAGTTCTCTTTTTTTTTTTGTAGTGTCTTTATCTGGTTTTGGTATTGGTATAAAGCTGGCCTCATAGAATGAATTTGGAAGTTTTCCTTCCTCTTCTATTTTTTGGGATAGTTTGAGAAGATGGTATTAACTCTTCTTTAAATGTTGGGTAGAGTTCACCTGTGAAGCCATCTGGCCCTGGACTTTTATTTCTTGGGAGTTTTTTTTTTTTTTAAGATTTTATTTATTTGTCAAAGAGAGAGGGAAAGAGAGGGGGAGAGAGAGAGAGAAAGAGCACAAGCAGGGAGAGCAGCAGAGGCAGTGGGAGAAGCAGGCTCCCCGCTGAGCCTGGAGCCCGATGCGAGACTCGATCCCAGGACCCTGAGATCATGACATGAGCTGAAGGCAGACGCTTAACCAACTGAACCACCCAGGCGCCCCTCTTGGGAGTTTTTTGATCACTGATTCAATTTCATGCACTTTTCTTCATGGATATTATACTTCAATTAACAAGTTTTTAAAGTGTATGTAGGATGCTACCATTTGTGTAGAAAACATCTCTGGAAGCACAGTAAGAAACAAATTGCCTCTCTATTTCCTGTGAACAAGTAAACTGTAAACTGTAGGGAGAGAGACTGGGTGGCTGGAGGATAGAAATGGAAGGAAATTTTCACATTATACCCCTTCATACTTTTGAATCATTTTAATGTATTCAAAAAATTAACTTCTTTTCTGATAGTTTTTAAAAATTATTTTTAAGAGTAAGTTTACACTGGGCATGCTGCCCAGTACAATTATGTTTTTGTAAATACAATGTTTTATTGAGGAATTACCTAGAACACTCAAACGTGCATCATCATAAGCTGTGGCTTTATTTAAAATTTGCCGCACTCTGAGGTAACTTGTTCTCCAGGTGAAGAATATACAACAATGTAAACTGTCAACATAAAAAAGATTTTCACAGCAGAGTCTTGAGCATCTTGAAATTGAGGAAGGGATGGTTCAGGAAGTACAGACTGTTTAAAAAAACTGAAAGGCAATTGGGATTCAGTTTGTAATGGAATTTTATATTATGCCCTCTAAAAAGAAAAGCTTGTCCTGCTCTCCATATGCATTTGAATCCATTAGAAAGCCTGGTAGACAAGTTTTGTACACTGTGTGTACACACGTCTGTGTATCTGTGTTACTTCCAATTTGAGTCCGAGACCCTTCTATCAGCAAGATCTTCACGTGTCATATGAGTTGGTGGGAGTGAGCCATCCAAAGTCTCCATGACTTCCATGCAGGGCTGAGAAAACTTTTGGAGAGAACTCTTCCTAAAGGAAGAAGAACCCGATGGAACAAGTTTGTGCAGAGGAGAGATGTGCTCTCAAGTAGAGTTTGGTGGCCGCTACTTGGCTTAGTTTCTCAGCCCGGGATCCCCATATATTTATTTGTGTCTGAGTCCTGTGGGGGGAAATAACCAAAAGAGCTTTCAGTGAAAGAACACTCACCCAATTTAAAAAACGAAACAAAAAACCTCTGTTGGATGGTGGGAGAATATAAGCAACACTGTTTGTATTTGTTTCCTGAGATTGCTATAAAAAATTACCTCAAACTGGGTGGCTTAACACAACAGAAAGTTATTGTCTCACCGTTCTGGAGTCCAGAAGTCTGAAATCAAGATCTCATCAGGAATGCACTCCCTCCAGGGGCCTTAGGAGACCATCCATCCCTTGTCTCTTCTATCTTCTGATGGCTGCCCTAGCATTTCTGGGCTTGTGGCCACATCGTTCCAAATCTCTCTGTCTTCACGTCACTTTCTTATCTGTATGTCTGCGATTTCTTTCTATGTCTATCTTATAAGGATACAAATGATTGTATTTGGGGGTGCCTGGGTGGCTCAGTCAGTTAAACGTCTGCCTTTGGCTCATGTCATGATCTCAGGGTCCTGGGATCAAGCCCCACGTCAGGCTCCCTGCTTAGTGGGGAGCCTGCTTCTCCCCCTCCCTCTGCCCCTCTCCCCGCACGTGCGTGCTCTCTATCTCAAATAAATGAATAAAATCTTTAAAACAAACAAAAAACTCCCCAAAGCCCCCAAATGATTGTATTTAGGGCTCACTAGGTTAGTGCAGGATGAGCACTTCCTCTCAAAATTTTTCCTTAGTCATATCTATAAAAACTTTTTTTCTTGGGGTGCCCGGATGGCTCAGTTGGACATGTGTGACTCTTGACCCCAGGGTTGTGAGTTCAAACCCCATGTGTGGTGTAGAGATTACTTTAAAAAAAATAAAATCTTAGGGGTGCCTGGGTGGCTCAGTCGTTAAGCGTCTGCCTTCGGCTCAGGTCATGATCTCAGGGTCCTGGGATCCAGCCCCGCATCGGGCTCCGTGCTCCACGGGAAGCCTGCTTCTCCCTCTCCCACTCCCCCTGCTTGTGTTCTCTCTCTCACTGTGTCTCAAATAAATAAATAAAATATTTTAAAAATAAATAAATAATTTAAAAATCTTAAAAAATAATAAAATAAAAATATAAGCCTTTTTTCTCAATAAGGTAACATTCACGGATACCATTCCCTCCATGGCCATTTTGGGGGGGGGCCTACCACATGACTGTCACATGCTAATAACGAAGTAAAATCTAAAGGGGGGACCGGTAGACAAAGTGCTCTCCCCTGCTTTCCCCTGCACTCAGCAGCACAGGGTAACAGCGCAGGACCCTGGCGGCAGAGTTCAGGGACATAACACTGTGACTGAACTGGCTGAATCATAAGGGCCCAAGAGAAACTCCCCGCGGTTGGCCAGAATGTTTTAAGATCACAAGCGTGGAGGACTTCGCAGGGAGCTGGGATCCTGCATTCGCAGGAGGGGGCGAGAACATCCGGTGACCTCACTATGTGAACAGCTTTGTATCCAGACCAGTACACACAGCCCGTGGCTGACTCGGAGGAAGCAGGGAAGAGACTCCTGCCACCTCTAGTTGTGGCCGTGAATCTGACAGGTCAACCCATTCCAGGGGACCCAACTCCTGCCCCTTGAGGAATAGCCAGCTTAGTGCTTGTTGAGGCTTCACCACTCAACCCCAGGCAGCTCCATCCCTCAGGTCATTCTGGGTCTCCATGATATGTTCCAGGCCCAGCCTGGGGCCAGTTTCAAAGGTCATGCCTGGTGTGTCTCAAGCAAGCTTGGGCTCTATGGGAGGTGAATGACCAAAGACCCGGAAGGGATACTAGGTCAGAGGCAGAATCTTGGCAGTTTGGGGGCTTATAGCATAAGTACAGACTAAGACACAGTCCAGCAGGTCCCTTGGACCAAGGCCTTCCAGGCAGCACCAGCATATCAAGCTCTCCAAGAGCTACGGGCAGGGAAAGGGATGCAGGCAGGGCTGGACGGAGCTTTGATGTTGTTGAACAGCTAGCTGAGTATCTTTGGGCAAGTCCTGAGATCTCTAAGCAGAACCTGAGCTTTGTTTTGTTTCGTTTCATTTTGTTTTGTCTTTAAGAAAGTACCAGTACAAATTATGTTATTGTCTTTTTCCCTGCTGACCTGCCTTACTGATCTGCTACTTGATAGAAACCAACGTACTACCTCAAACACTCAAGTAGATGGGGAATGTCCTGCCTCCCTGACCGTTCTCCTTCAGCGTGTCGGTGTGAGGACCCTGCTCAGGCCGTCAAAGGCTGGCCCCCCCGGAGCCTTGCTTTGGCGCTGAAGTAGGAGAGGGCGTTACAGTGGAAAGCCTGGGGTGGAGGGCCAGGGGCTCACTGCCAGGGTTTGATGTTCTGTGATAAGATAGAGAGGTGGGTGCGTTTGCTGCAAAGAATTAGGTTTTTCTTGCTGGGAGCCTGTTCAGCAATTCATGGGCTGAACCCAAGTGCTTCCTTTAAAAAAAAAAAAAAATATATATATATATATATATATATATATGGTTGTTTGCTTTGGGCTTTGGGCTCCAGCTTCCTGCAGTATCAGTTTCTGTCAGACCAGTTTGTTAAAAAAGCACTTTGAGTAAGTACCAGAGGCCAGGCTGAAACTAAAATAGGGAGACCTAAAAAAATGTTTTGTTTTTTTATAACTTGAATTTAATTCCCTCTCAGGGTTAAACAAAGTTCTCTTCAGAATAAAGACTGCCCACTGGCTGAGAGGGAGTTTCGGAGCTGGGGGAGAAGCTGGAGTTGGAGACCAGACCCTGAGGCACTGGAGGCATTAGATTGCATCTAGGAGCTGTAAACCACCGAAAAAGAAAACAGAGGAGTTGACCTTTTGTATACTAGCTATGTTCCTGAAATTTTTTTTTTTTTTTTAAATTTTTTTTTTTTT